>NW_028140377.1:0-28364 GCF_965202585.1 Thalia democratica | reverse complement strand
AGGAATTTTTGTATCTTATATTTAATAAGCTAGTCTTTACAACGTCAAAACAAATTATAAATTTACTAATAACATGTCTAGTTACAATGGACTATTATTTGTCGATTTTATTGTAAACGCAAAAAAAAATCGAGTTTTTCAAAGTTTTGAATTTGTTCTGCAGGTTAATTTGTATAGTATTGAATTTATAAATTAAAATTAATCGTTTTTTTTAGTTTTATGTTTATCAGTTTGCTTAACTCAGTTTCTTATTTTAGATATTTTTTTAGTAAAGCTACAGTAAACTTACAAAAACCTATAGTTAACTTGATGTTTGTAAGTTTTGTATCAACTAGTAACATTTTAACAGATGATGAGAATTTATTTATTTAGTGTTGTCTTAATTCTATTCGTTAAAACTTCGCAGTCAAGTAAGTTATTCTTTAAGTTGAACTTTTTATTACTTTAACAGAATATTTTGTTATAATCAACATATCATGTTTTAATTTTCTGATGTCAAATTTTGTTTTGTAATAAATAAAACTAGTCGGTTCTACTAAAATCGGCTGGGAATAGTACTTTCACTAATTTAATCGATCGGTTTTCGCCATAACTAATAAGTCATTAAAGAAAAGTTATTTAAATTTACTTATAAAAAGTTGTTGTTGGAATATTCTCTTAAAACATCATTTAGCATCTTGAGTGTATCATTGTTATTATTATTTTGTATAAGTACCAACCTAGATACTGATGATTGTATAAAAAGTTTAAACTCTGTTACTAATAACAGTTTAATCGCTAGTATAATTTTATATTAGCCTGGTTTGCATATTTGCCGAGTAAGCAAATTTAAACTTTTTTGTTAATTTTTTTGTACTCTCATCCATAGCCCACTTTATCCTAAAATATTTAAACTAACCAAAATTTAATTTTTAATATCTCAACTTTTTTGTTGACTCAGCAAATATGCAAATAAGCGTGACCTTCAAGTATACTAGCCAAATTTTAGTGTCTTACAATCGAAATTACATGCTGACTTTTGCATCCATTTTATTTTTACACAGATAAATGCAGCAACACAGATATGAAGCTCGATGAAAATAGACCAAAGGTCAACGGAACGTACATACCAAGTATGTACAGGGGCAGAGTTGCAGAGGTGGAAGTAGAAATAGGTTCGAGCTTTTTAAAATTAATTGTTTCAATTTACACTTTACACTTTGCATTATGAAATATTGAAAATTTAAATCATTTTCTTTATCATGTATTCAAAGGCTTACTTGATTAATTATAGGTTCAAGCCCGATTGAAATTGAAGTAAGAAAGAACAAGGGCCAAGTTAAAAAAGTACGTCACATGACGAATTGTGAGTCTGTAGAGAAATATACAATATGTTCAATTGTGAACGATGTTATAAGAATGGAATATTTTACAGTTAGTTTGTGTACTAAAGTTTTTTTCAATTTTTCAAGTTAGTTTTTTAAATAATAAATCGACTATCAAGAAGTACAGAATAATAAACATATTTAAAGCTCGGCTATTTGATTAAAAGCTAAAGTAAAAGAATTTAAAAGCAATTGAAAAAAAAAACATATATGTAATTTTATTTAAGTGAAACATAGAAAAAGTAGCTTGAATCGTTAAAAAAAACTAGTGTACATATTTCTTCTTTAGGTCCGCAAAATGTAAACTAACTACATTAAAAAAGGTTTGCTGTCACTTATAATGATTAAAAGCACCTACTGGCTTTTTTTATACATTAAAGGAATTGAAATATTATAACTTGTAAAAAAAAATGCTTTTTGCGAGTTTTGCAATAGTTTTAAACACTAAATTTAGTACAATAATGAACTTTTATTAAGTTTTTTATTGAACTTTTGTTTACCAAAATTAAAAAAATTGCGAAACGCCCGTAAACTTAAATAAATTTGAAGTAAACACAACTCACATAAATAACGTTTTTTTTATTTGTTTATATTGAATATTTAGTTTTTAAACTTTTGTTTAAATCAATTTAAAAGGATGCCTAATATCAATTCTAAACTATAATGAAAACAGCTAATTTACAAAACATAATATTAATCTTACAGATCACGGCTTACTCAAAAGGTATCGAAAAAACTGCAAGTTTAAACTTCATTCTTAATGAATGCGAGTCGGGAGATGTATTTGATATTCGCGTAAAAAGTGAAGGAATGAAAAATTTTTGTAGAATACCGAGGATAGAAATAGGTAAAATTTTATACTTTTTAAGTTGATAAATAAGTATATATACACCGAATACTTTGTTTTAACTAAAGGTAGAATTTACTTATTAAAAAAAAAAGGTTTTGGTTTGGTTCATTAAAATTTAAAAATATTATGAGATTGTACAAAACAACAGTCAAAATGTGTTTCATAAAAGTAATAAACAAGAAATTGTAAGTACTTACAAAAAAAAACATGAAAAACCATATATAGAAAATTATATAAAAAACAAATATAATATAAATCAGCATCAGCACATTTGGAAGGAAGATTGTCAACGTTTTTAATCGTCGTCATTTGTGTTGTAACAATCTTCGTCTTCTTATTACTTGTACGAGGATTTATACATTACAGGAAGAGGAGGAACTTTTATCCCGACGACGACCCGAGATTTGGAAACAATGACGTTATGCTAGAATGAGGTTATTGTTTGATATTTATGTATTTAATTAAAGTATTACTTTTTAAACGATGTTTTTAAATGAGGGTTACAAAATCAGAGAAAACTATGATTGGCACATTGAATAATTTTTCACATTCCGCTTAGAAAATCAACAATTTGTATGAGGAAAAAAAAGGAAACATTGCATTTATTAAATTAAATTTTTTTAACACGTTTAATAATAGCCAATGTTTTATAACTTAAAAACTTTCATAAACCAGTTAACTTGTATGTCGACTCTATTTATATTTTACAAATGTTTAACGCTTTTGGGTAAGCAAAATTTTATATCAAAACTTTATAATATATACTATAAATTTTTAGTACAAAGCGCTTTTAGTAACTTTATGCATCTAACTCGTTTAATCAGTTATAAGCTTGTTTATTTTTAAAACAAACAATTTAAAAGTTTACGATACTTTCTTTGTTCTTATAGCTTTTCAAAACAATAGATATAAAAAACAAGGCATTTAAATTGTTTTTGTTTTAAAAACTCTGAAAGTAGTACATCGACTTTAAAACAAATTAAATATGTTTGTTTTTGTTTTGAACTTCTTTATGTCTATATAGGTGGTTATAAATATACCACTGAGTTTTCAGCTGAAGATTGTTTTACATGTGATAATTATCACAAAAATAAAAAGTTTTAGCTGCTTTAAAAATATATATATTGGATTTTCTGAAAACAACCAAAACATAATCTGTATAGCACTAAAATATATTGTGAATTTATAATTTTTAATTGTTTAATTTGCATAAATAATCAAAAAAACATGGTTCAGAATTTCGGACAATTTAGAAAATGTTTCACAGTGGAAAAAATAATTAGAGTTTTAGAAAACTGATAAAAAAAATATATAAAAAGCTTCTGTAAAACTGTTTTAAATTTTTAAGTATAAGCGCTTATTAAAAAACTTTTGTAAAGTGTATTTTTACCAATTTATTTAGTATCATACCAATCTTTTATTAACATATTTAGAAAACTTGTTAAAAAAATTCTTCGTGCTTATACTAATTAAATTTTTTTATGCAAATCAAAGTTATTTTGGTGTTATATATACGTTTAACATTTATCTTTACTTTGATTGTAGATAAAATTGTTTTCGTATATTTATCTAGACATTTTGCTTTAAACACAATCATAAGATATTAACTTGTACTAAAGATTAAAAAAATATTTACTTTTGTATTAAAAAATATCTATATTGGTAAATTTAATTATCTAAACTTTTGTATTTAAAATAAGCTGTTGTTAAACTATTTAATAGTTCAGCAAGTTTAAATAAATATAAAAAATTAAACATTATCCATTTATTTATTCAGCTTTTAGGACCTGCAGGCAAATAACTTTAAATTTGTGCACACAAATGCTTGTGTATGTATTAGATTCAAAACAAGCAATAATAGTGCATATTGACAATAATACTATTTTATCAATTTAGCTGATTAGCTTTTTGATAAAACAATTAAGACATAGTTACTCTTAAGCTAGCTAGCTAAATGTTAAAACTTATAATATTTTTCATTAAACAACGTCTTGTATATTTAATTATAAAACTTCTTGTAAATTTTAAACACTTCCTAACTAATAAAAAAATGAAATTCGAAAGAATGATTTGATAAACTTTTTACACACATTTTTAGCAAAGTAGCTGTAAATATGGTAAAGTATGCAGTATAAAAATATTCGGATATATATTTTTTCAAATATTTTTAAGTGTTAGAAAAAGCTTTCATGCTTATAACCAAAATTTTTTTTAACATTTTAAACATATTACAGACGTTTTTGCTTATCGATATCTGAACTACTAAGTAATGTTATAACGGATTAAATGTATAAGTATACTTAAATCTAAGTAAATGTTTTTAAAATTAAAAACTTTTTGAGAACAAACTTGTATTTTTTCTGAATTTATTTCTAAAGAACTTTTGTTTAGAATGGTTCTTAGAAGTTCAAATGTTTTACATATATAAAAACATTCTGTTTATTTCGTCATTTTGTACAAATGTGTAAAATAAATATTTTGTTTAACAAAGTAACCATAAAAAAGTATTTAGTATGAAAAACAAAAACGAAATAGTTTATACTAAATGTAGGTTAACTTGTTGTTACTATTTTGAAACTTCTTAAACTATAAAATTAGTTGTAAGTACAATAAAATGTTAAGTTTTAAAATTGTTGCTATCCGTTTTCCTATATAAATTCAATTGTATTGAACTCTCATACTAAGACAAAGTAATTATTAAAATTATTTATTACTTTTAACTTCAACTAAAAATTTTCCTTATTTCTTTTGTAAGTTTACAAGCTGTTGTTCATTAAAACTTGTTAATTATAAATTTTACTTGTGGCCTTAAATACGAAACTTCTAGCAATTATAAAAAAATTATGAACTTAATTTTTTTTTTCTTCATTATTCAAGTTGTAAAAAATGAAACTAAGTGATTTCATTTCGTTTTATTTCAAAAATATTTTAAACACACATCTCAACAAAACATATTTTACAGGCTCAGACAACTTACGAACTTTTGAACCAATGAATACATGATGTATACGTTGGGTTCTCCAACATGAAGTAGCTTAAAAGAATTTGTTCTAGTTATGAGATTTGTTTTTGTTTTTTGGTTTTAGCAAACAATTTCTTTAAATAATTCAATTTATTTTTTTTTAAAGTTTGTAGACTTTTATAAAGTAGACTATAAATAATAAATGAATTCATAAGTTTACTTAAATAAATATACACATATTGTTGTTTCAGTTTACCAATTAAAACTGTTCACCTTAATGGTAATGTTTTATTTGCAGCACTTGTTAAATAATTTTTATGCTTTTTGTTTCATATCTTAATGGTTTAATAAACGGTTGTATTTTACACTTTGCATGTAAACTAAATAAATTGTGATCATAACTGTCATTAAAAAAATAATTTAAATATTTGAAGTAAAAAGTGTAAATATCTTTAAAACAAGCTTTTATTGCTCAACAAACTTGATATAGATTTTATATGGAACATTAATGTTATTGCAGCTTGCAGGTTAACATTAATTTTTTTATTGGTGTGAATTTACAATGATTTATACAACTCACAGTCTTTTTCTAATAATAATTGTTTTTTATTAAGATATTCTTGTTTTAAAATAGTTTTCATAGATTATTATCAATCCATAAAACGCACATAGCTAAGCTTTTGAGTTTTGTAACAACACTACAAATAACATTTTTATAAAAAAACTATAGTATTTCGTTAGTAATGTTTAACAGTATTATTTAATTATTTTCTTTTACTGGAGTAAATTAACAACGTTTATACAATTAACAGTTAATTTATATATTCAATTTTTGTTAATTCAATCAGAGCTATGTCTTACAATAGTTGTCAAAGTTTACTTTTCAAAGCATAAAATTCACCTAGCTTAACTCTGATGTTTAGTAACAATATCAAAATTTTTAAAAGTAAAGTATTGCTTTAGTTTTATAGAAAAAAATAAGTAAACACCTTTTTTTTGCCTTGTTGTGCTCTATTAAACATTCCAACTTTTATATCATAGTTACTTCAACATTTAATATTAAACAAATTTTTTATACTGCTAACCCTGCTAAAGATTTCGAACATTCTCAAAGTAGAAAACTCAGTCAAAACTACGAACGCAGTAAAACCCTACAAATCTTAGTTATTACTTAAATATTACTATTTTAAAGTGCTAATCCTTCTTTAACACACTAAGCTAGAATATGAACAGTACACTATTTGTTTTAACTAAATAATAGTAAATTTATAGGGTTCTTATAAACTTATGCCATAGTTTCGTTTAAACAACTTTGATGTAATTTTAAAACTCCTGTATATTTACTGTATATAAAACCGCTTGTATATTGATAAACTAATAACATATTACCTATGATAAAGTAAGTGGAAATTAACAATATAAGGAATAAAAACTTAGCTTAGGTTGGTACTAAGGGCTTAGGAATACATGTTTGTTATTTTGTTTAAATATACTTTCCAATAAATATTGTTTTTATGCATGCACACACGTAACTGCAAACAATTGTTCCTAAAGAATTTAAAGTACAAGTATAATAATCAATTTTATTGTATCTTATAAGATAAAATTTTAAAGTACAAGTGCGGTAATAAATTTTATCCACAAAATATAAATTGCGATGTCGACATCCGAATTATACCATAGTTATGTTGTAATTTTATAGTAATAAAACTAGTAACTACACTTTGACTTTATTTTTCTGTTTGTATACCACCTATAATAAATACGAATTAACTTGGTTGCAAATTATTTGTTTGTTTATTGCCTGTCTTAGGGTAATAAGTATCTTACAACTTAGTCTATAATAAAAATTTTACTACATGTTTAGTTTAAAGAAAAATATTAATCTAGGTTTTGAAATTGATAACAGTGATACTTAGATGTTATCTTAATCAGTTTTAATAAAAGTTCAAGTATGAAAGTATAAACTATTACCATAAACAGAGTTAATTAATCTAGACGGTTTTATGTAATATTTTTCATAAACTGAAAGGTACTTTAATCATCACATTCGTAAATTTATTTGAAGCAGTAATGTATATAATAATAAGAAATAATAAAGTACTATTTATTTACTTATTTAGTTTCTTTGGAAGTTACTGTTTTTCTCTACCCAATACGATTCTATTAACGCAGTTATATAAAAAAAAAAAAGAAACATTTGGAACCTACAATTCGACATAGAACATAATCAACTTTATTTTTTATAAAAGGTGTGCAAAGTAAATTACTAAAAATTGAATTCTGATTACAAAAAATGGACAAATTACTATCAAAAAAACTTATAGCTCTTTAGTTTTGGTATTATTAACTTGTATGTAAATAACGTACTAAAACCCGCTAAGTTTAATTATAATAAGATTTACCTAACAGCAAAATTGTCGTTAAGATGATACTTTTTCAACTTATTCAATTTTTTTGCACAGTAATACAATATCTTTGTAACTAAGGTGCACAAGTCAAGGTCTTTGGGCTAGCTTACTAGAAGTTTTGAAATACTTTTAAGAAAAAAATATTTATCTCTTTGTAGTAAAATCTTTGGTCATTACAAAAATAAGAACATAACTATAATACTTATATACTCAGAAAAAAATTAATTTCAAAAGCTATAAAAAACTCTAAATTTTCATACTAAAGAAGCTTTAAACTAACAAGTAATATAAAAATGAAACAAGTATTTATGTTTAAGGTATACAATGATTATTTAAATGAAAATAATGTTAATATTTATTAGTGTAACAAATGTGAAGTAAATCTCAAGAAAAAGGGTTGAAATTACTAAATTAAAATAAAAACTCTTAGTTTATAAAAAAAATACGAAAATAGTTTATGATAAAATATTGAGCGTGCTCATTTATAAATAATGTAAACTTTCGACTAGAAAATTAAAAGCCTTATTGTTAATATTTATAAGCTTTTAAATTTAGTTTAGTCTTTAGACAATTTAGAACTAAATTCAAAATTTTCTTTCCTTTATAAATCTAACTTTTATTATTTGTGTTGTGTTTTAATATCATCTGTCAGCATATTAACTTTTATAGTTACTTCTTACAGAAGGTATAAAAAATTTAACTTCTTAAGGCGTTTCACTTAAAAGCTTTTATTATTTTTAACTGTTCAAAATATTTTAGTTAGAAGATTTTAAGATTAAAAATTAAATAGATAACCATTAAGCTTTTTTTAACCAGCACCTTAGAACGAAATCTTTATTGTCGTTCAACAAAAAATATGCATATTAATATTGAAACTCAATGAAAAAAACTGATACAAGTAGTATAAATATAACTAGTAGTTTTGTTATTAGTTATTGAGATTAGATTTAATTGATATTTTCTGCATTAAATTTAATATTTAAACACATACAAAATTTTTAAATAAGTTTTTAACAAATGGATTTGTTAAAAAATTTAAAATACTTAAATATTATTTTTTCTAGTTTTAAAATCTTTTTAGTATAGCATGAAAAAGAAGCTATTTAGTCTATAACTATCTTGACAAACTTTTAATTTTTTTTAGATACTTTTATATCTATTTTAATTTAGTTACTCACTTTCGTTGAATATATATTTAGAATTTAAATACAATAATACAACAAATAATAATACAATAAATAGAATAAATTATACAACGTCATATAAATTTGAATTCTTTACAAAGTTTTTTAACTAGGAATTTGAAAATTAAAACTTAAGATTAGTCAATTATTTTCAGTAATTTTTTTTATTAATTTTGAATTTACTAAATTAGTGTTTTTGAAACGTTATAACGTCATTCTTATAAAGTAAATTTCATAACTACTTATAAATCAATCACTATTTATAAAAAATTAAAACATGTTCACATATTTCGAAACATTTACAACGAAAGTAAGTTTTTAGCACATTAAAGATGATTTATCAATCACTTGAGAAGTTCAATACCTTTGCGTTATTCAAGTATTCAGCTATATACTGAACGAAGTTCTTATTATTAAGTGTATCTTACAGACAAAAAATATTGTTCTAAAAAGTTATAAGCACAGTAAGGTCATTTAACACAAGTCAATCAAATGAATGAATAAAAAAAACTTCAAATACACAAAAGAATGTTCAGAAGGGACACTTGATGTTTACATTGAAAACATAACTCATAGTTAAGAGGGAAACATAAAAATAAAACTTTCAAATGCATGTCCTTGTTTAGCCTGAGAAATATTTTAAAAACTCACTAACGTAAAACTCAACTATTTTGAAGACTTCAAACACTTAAAAAAGTTTAGAGTAGTTTTATTACAATTTGCTCACTTAATATATTTCAGCATTTTAGCATGAATACAAGTGTTGCTTTAGTCTATGAAATAGCACTGCTGTTTACAATCAAATTAATAGTAATTCTGAAAACTATTAACTCATTTTTAGCACAAGTTGTTTATAAACTAAAAAGTATAGTGTCAATTTAATAAGTTGTAATTCACTAAACCATCTACATAAAAAGATTGATAAGTCAAGCCGCTTGAAGAAAGCATTAAAAAATATTATACAATCGACTTTATTAGTTCTTTATATACAATAAACTTCAAGAAGTATTCATGTACAATAAAAATTTGACCTTTAACTTTAAAGTTTGAGAAATCAGAAAGCAAGAGTTGTGTTATGCCTTAGTTATCTTATATGTTAAAGAGTGTAGCACTGTTATTTGTATTTTAAAGATAAGAATAAAAAGTTTACAAAAGACGCTTCGAGTAGAACAACTTTATCACTAAAATTTCTGTAATTAAAAATCTTTTTTATTACAAAATTGTAGCAACCGTATGACTGCTTAATTAGCAATGCATAGAGCAACTAAATGTAATTAGTATAATTTTCAAAAAAGTAGTAATTTTCGGTAGGAGAAAATTTAAGTATTTCTAAAATTTATTTACGTCATGAAAGATTAAAATGGTGCAGTTTTTAAATGAAAAGTACTTAAAATGTTCAATTAAAAGACTCATTAATTAGATTGGAAATTAAAATTAAAAAAAATATTCAGCCTTATTTTAAACTTACGCATTTTTACGAGAAGCCATTTTAGCTTATTACAGTAATTTTCATTTTATAATTTTGTTCATGAATCAATAAAAAAGTTAAGTTGTTTATTGGTTTTATTCAATTGGTTTAATTTGATAATTACTTTTAACTAGGAACACTATTTTCATTATCTTTTAAATCTATCATACTATCATTAATTTTAAAGTAAATAGTTTTCGCCTAAAGTAGTTTTTACTAAAAATAAATGAACAAACATTTTTCAAAAATGGTTTCCAAATATAAGACAGTTTATTTTAGTCGACTAATACGAAAAATACGAATACTTGTACTTTACTAATACACAAAAATATGTATAATCTGAAGTAAAATGTTTACATTCAAAACAGATTTCAAGTACGAAGTCGAGACGTTAGACATGTATTTTCTATAATTAGAAGACTTCACCTTTACTTGTTTTCTATTTTATGACTACTGGGTAAATTTTGTAGGATTTGTCTACAAACTTTTTTCAATAATTATATCAGTTTCAGTTAACATCAACATGCATAATACTTCTTTTAAATTATTTCATGTTAGTAAAAATAAATGAGAATAATATAAATTTTGTTTCTTTTAACATTGTATTATATTTTCGTTACTTCTGTACTTCTTATAATATAGCATGTCTTAATAAAGTTTTTAGTAGTTTTTTGAATCGGTTTTTATTTTACTTTTTTTTTTAACAGTTTGACATGAAAAGAAGCAAAATAAACTCAATTAAGCAAACTAGTATGTGTATAAATCAAGTTTAAAGTTTATAAAAAGTACAAAGTACTTTCTATATTTAAAAGAACTTACAGAATTTTAAGGAAATTTCATTATTATTATATTACGGAATATATTATATTCAGAAAAAATTAAAAAAAGTTCGTGAAGTACAATGAAGTATAAATTATACCGTATATCAACAAAAACATCGGCGAAAGTAAGCAGAGCAGAAGCTTTGACTTTCGTATGCCGTGAGACAAGCTCAAGTTACAAAAACGGTCTTAGTCTACCGAAAGCTTATGGTCGAATAATCGAATTGAATTGATCAATCCTTATATTATATATACTATAAATTAACAAACTTGACGTAAAATATCTTTTAAACAACTTGCAAAGAAAAGAAAAATATACAGACTTAGCAGACATTTGACCTCAAAGTAAATGATAGATGCGTTGTATAAAAATAGCAAATGTGTTATTAAATGATACTTATCGCTTTTAGCGCTTTTATTAAAAAGTAGTTTTAAAATAATAAATACAGTGTACATAAATCAGTTTGTTAAAAAATATTACCTAAAAGTATTTAGTTCAGTTTGTTTAAAAGAATAAAGCAAAAAGAAGTTAATTTGTACAACCATGTTTGTTTATGATTTAAATAAGCCTACTTTAAGAGGATAGACTTATGAAGGTTTTTATTTTTGCAAGTTAAGCAAACTTAAAATGGAAACCATCAAGTTACTCTACTTAAAAATTAAAACAATAAACTTTTATAACTTAACACGCGATAAAACAAGTGATCGCTATAAGCTACAAATCTTTAAAAAGCATGTGTCAGTTTATATTAAAAAACAGAACAAAAACTCAAAAAAATATATTCTCAGTTAAAGTTAGTTGTTCCAAACTGTTTTAGCAAAAAATCAAGTTATTTTGAGTATACAGTAGCTTTGTTTTCGTTTATTAATTTTTTACATTATTTTAAAAAGTTTTACTTTTTACGTGCTAAAAACGAGTTAAAATGCTTTAAAAAAGTTTGAATGAAAAAGATAAAACCAAAGTGAGTTTTAACTAATTTTATTAACCAAAGTGAAAAAAAAAAAATGTGAAAACCTACTTCTACCCTAAGGCATTTCTAAGAATTGAAACTCGAAATAGCCTAACCTATTCATTTCATTAAATAGTAGCTTAGCTGTATGTTAAATAGAGTGTTTTATTTTAACTCTGATATTTTTTAGTTTTAAGAAAGTGTAATATACTAATATTATAGAATACTTGTTAGTTTCTTTTTTGTTGAATAAACTAGCTGACAAAATATTTTTGTTCAATTCTTATCGATACAGTAATGTGTTTTTATTAAACTATGAGTAGTACAGTAGAAATTTTGTAAAACAATCGGTGAAGAAATAAATACTTAGTATTACAGTAAAAGAACTATTTTTTTACATCTTTAGAACTAGTTTTAAATAACACAGTATGTATGTGTCTTTTCTACATTCACTTTCAAAACCCTAAATTGTGGTAATTATATTAATAAGGTAATTACTACCATTTTGTTTTATGTGTTAAACTAAATTAAAGCTTAAAAACTTTTTTATCCTGTTAATTGAACTCGTAGCTCATTAACATTATATTATTTCAGTTAAAACGCTTACAAAAAAGAGAATTATTATTTTCTAAGTAATGGTTTAAGAGTAATTAAGAATCTTTACAGTCAAAATTAAAGAAATAACTACATTCTGCTCTCAAGTATGTTAACAATAACTCAATTAACTTATGCATAAAAATTGCTTCGTCTAGATATAATTGTTTTTTAAATAACTTGTTTTATTAAAGGAAAGTTTGAATGACATCCTTTTCAAATAATGTCATTAAAAAATTTACTAAAAGTTCGAATAAAGTTCAAATGGTTTCATAAACTCTTTATAAAATATGAACTATTGACAATAGAACAAGAATAAAGTAATAACACGTTTTAACAATACTAATTTTTATTTTTGACTTTTTTATTTTCTAAACACAGTATATTTAAATACAATATTTTGTTTATTTGACAATGAAAAAGCGCTCCAAAAGTTTGGTTTAAGGACCTGGTGTACGATAAAACATTTTGGTTATCGAGTCCTACACCACAATTAGATGAAGATAGTTAAAAATCTAAAATTTACTAGTAATTTAGTAAGGTTATTTTATTTACAATTTAAAAATAATTATAATTATACCAGAAATTACAAAGAGTTGGTAAAATGATTGCGTTATTGTATTTCATTGTAGTTAAAGTTTTGATAACAATTAGATAATCAGAACATTGCTTTTTTATTTTCTTAAAATCATATGCAGATGTGTAAAATTCTTCAAACTTCAGATATATTAAAAATATATTAATATCAAGCTTAACTATACACTTACTTAGTGAGTATTTTAGTTCTTTGTTATCGTAAAATAAAACAATTTCAATCAAGTTTTATCTAACTGTATAATCAAAAAGTTATCAAAGTATAGAAGTTAAATTAAAACACACATATGATATCAATAATACAAATTTTTAATACAATTTGATTTTGCTAAACTTGTACTACCTAGTTTAGTTTCATTAAATTTATTAATTAATTTAAACAAACGAAAAAGCTCAGAACAATTTTTAAATAGACCACCCTGTAAACAAACAAAGAGAAAGTTTACAAACTATGCAGTGACTTCTGTTACGCGAACAGGTAACAACCTTATTAATTTAAATTAAGTATGTACCTGTCATGTCATGACTAAACATAAAACTAAACAAAAACCTGTCTAAAGCTATGTCTGACTAATATTGATTTCATAAAACATTAGAGAATATGTGCAGTCATAAAATTAAACACAACAGACCTTATTTCGTTTGTCGATGTTTAAACTGTATATCTTGTAAATATATTTGTATTTGGAATGAACAATTATATCACTATGAAACTATCTTAATTAAATTAATTTTCGAGTAATTATTTTTAAACTCAACTTGGTACTTTTTAAGTTGGATTTTATAGATTTACAAAATGAAGCATTTTAATACATTATTATACATTTTTTGTACTTTGAACTTGTCTAATTTGTTTTAGTTGTAATATAAATCGAGTTTCTTTATAGTTAAACTAAACTTTTTTTTAGCTAAAAGGAGTATAACTCTGTGTTATAAGTTAAATTTAATTAAATTTCAAACATGTATTTGTTTAATTACAGTGTTTCAATACGTGTTTCCTTATCTGTAGTTATTAATTAATTAGTATACATTGTTATTTACGTTCAAATTTAGATCACTTATAGTTCTAAACATAATGTCTACCAATACTTTTAACAATTATAATAACAAAAAGGCGTATTTTTTATCTCAAAATAAAAATGAAACAAAAAAGGTTTAATTATTACAATTTTATAGTCAGTTATACTGAAGTAAAAGTAGTTTTTCGAAATCCTTGAAAAGTTAGTAAGCATCAAAACTGCTAAATGAAAAACAATTATTAAAAACTTTGAAGAAATATTTACATTTTGATTATAGATAGAAAAATGAGAGATTTTTTGTAATTTTTATTTTCTGATAATTAATACTTTTTTATTTCGTTACTTATAAAAAGTTTCTGACCACTAAGACAAGAAATAACAAGTAGAGTATCTAAAAAATCTAATAACATCATAAAAAAAGTTAGAATTTTTTTTGCAGTTCAGGTTTTATAAATCGAGTATAGTATTAAGATTTGTTAAGTTTGATTAGACTTAAGATTTTATAGCCTAATGATCAATTTCAAATCTTTTTGTAATTTTACATAATATTTTCTAACCTACACATTTTTTACTGCTGGTTTGCGACAAAAGCAAGTAAGGTTTTTTTTATATATGCTATTAAGCACAAATACAGAAGTTTATTACTTGTTATTTATCTTGATGATCGAGACGTCTTTATACGCATCCGGTTTGTTTAACCAAACATCTTTCGACAACATTTCTTTCAATCGTCGATATTTTTACGTTTTCAAATTATAGGCTTATCAGTGCTTATATCTAGAGATAGTTTTGAGATAACCAAAACAAATTATCTGGTGAAAATTATTTCAAAACGAGTTGAAACTCGGAGTAAGGACAATTATGACGTAAATAGTCTAGATTACTCCATAAAATTTTTATATTACCTTTTTATTTAGCTTCAGTAGCAAAATGATCTTTAACTCTTTGCTTTTTTACAAAACATGAGTTTTTCAACATATAATAAATTCTAATTGTTAGGTTGATACTCGTTTTTTAATCAAAACAGTATTTTTAAGGTAAATTACTTAGCAAAAGTAGTATTTTTGTTAACCACCTTTAAATTAAACGGCAGCTCATATTTGAGTCCCTTTTTCTTTTAATTGCCTGAGGTTATTGTATTGTTTCACGAGTACTTAGAGTTGTCATTTCATTTTATTTGAAGGTGGTCGACAGAATTTTTGCTTGCATGTTAAAATCATTTTCATTTGACATTTAATTTTTTTTATTGCTTCTTGCTTTAGATTATTATTTAGTTACAGTTTGTTGAAAGTTTGTTTAAGTTAATTATTTACAAAGTTTAAATAATTTTTACAGATTTCAACAGTTAATATATAACCGATTTTTATAATCATTTAAAATTAGAATGACAAAAAGCGATAAAAACAGTTAGTTTAACTAATTTTTAAAACTTACTACTAAGATAAATTAAACCTATACATTTTTTACTTTGATATATTAATTTATAGATTTACATTAAATTTTGTTTAACCTCAACAACATTTAAAAATTAAACTGCTTTTATCTGGTTTTTAAAATTTAGACACTCAATTCATTAACTTTATTTAATATTAAACAGTTATTCAGTTTGGAAAAAAAATGTACTAACTTATATAAAATTTATTAACTATATAAACAGATAGTATGGTGTTTGTAATGTTTGAGAAAGGAACATTTGTGTGTCTTATCTAAACTAAACACTAAAATGTAACATCAATATCAAAAAGTTTTTAAATTTAGATGAAGGTTATCGCGAAAGCAAAACAGAAAAAGAACAACGTCGGCGAAGTTCAATCCTTGGCTTCTTTAGTGACAAGCTGAGATGCATTAAAAATGGTAAATTTGTTTTATAAATTATTTTTCTTAAATAAAATCAAACATGGTAACCGCGTGCGCAGAAAGATAAAATAACTCGGTCATAGTTATAACTTAAGTATAAAGTTTGTTTTCTTGTTATATTTTCAAAGTTTTTGCATAAAACAATTTGACATTGTTTAAGTTTGGTATTGTTTAAAAACGACTTATTAATATTTCTTAGCATATTTGGTTTATTATATGAATCATAGAACATACAGCTATAAAATTCATTTGTGTTTTTGTAATAATTTCGAAGGTTATAATAATTTTATGAGACGCATTAAAAATAAACAAATTTAGAGTTAAAGAAAAAAATAAACAATATATTTTGATCTTCGAACTAACACACTAAGAAAAGTAAAACAGTTGATTATCTAATAGATTTTTTTAGATAAAAACTATATAGTACTTTTTTTATACTGAATTTATATTAATTTAGTTTTTTTTTGTCATATAATATACTAATTAAATTTATAACAAGAATATCTTATATTTAAAGCAGAAACATTTTTTAAAGTAAAGTTTTTAAAAGAAAAACTAGCAATAAGATAAATTCTTATTGCTAGTTTTAACTAGATCATATAGTTAACTGCAACCATTTAAAATATATATAAAAAAAAAACAGAAAAATCAATTGCCGATATTACACTTTAAAACACAAATAGTCTTTTGATGTTCTATTCAATTTATTTATGAGTTAAGTTAATATGTAACTAGAGAAAAATAGTAGTTTTTCACCTAATTTGACAGAGGTCAAGTAGTTTTTCACGAAACAAATTAAATGAAAAACGACGTTAGCAAGAAATAAACCGTTTAAAATTTATAAAATGTATTTAAGCTTGATTCGAACATTTAATAAGTTTGAAAATAAGAAATACAATGCTAAATTGCTATAACTTTTGTTTATTGAAAATTATTACAGTTTTGAAATGAACTTTTATAAAACCTTTTTTCTTAGTTTTTGATTAATTGAAATTTTAAACCTTATTTTTTTTAAATCTTATGACAAATCACCCCAAATATCTTATTTAAATAACAAAGTTGGTTTTAGTTGATAGTTAAGGTAACAAAAATTTAGATAACGTGTATGCAAAGGCATCTACTGAAGAAAACAGCAATAGAATTGACGTTACTCTTGAAAACGGTAGATTTATTATTTTTCTAAAGTTTTCTAAAAGTTAGAATTTTTAAAATTAAATTACTAAATCTACATGTTTTTTATAAATAGCCTTGCATATATTTCAAAATATATAGAGTTCAATAATGAAAATAGTGATGTTTTATTAATTTAATTTAATTTTTTTGCACTTCTTTTATTTGGCAAGCTCAAAGTATCAATAGCGTTAATAAAGTTATGAATTATTAAATTTTACAACCAAAAGTTAATACTTCAAATTACGTTTATTCAATTTAAAACATTTAAAACTGTGATAGTTGAATGAAAAAATTAAAATTGTTCAATTATACCTCACTCAAGTTGTGTTACTCAATATTGTCCATATTTAAAATTCCCTTGTTCAAACTTAAAAATCTAAACTTTCGAGTTTCAACAATTTGAATTGATTTAAAAAAATTACACGATGTTAACGTTATGTAGATACTTTACAATTTAGTAAGTATAACTTTCTATTCTGTTGTTAATAGTCTTTTTTTAGCAATTTACATAGACTTACATAGTCTGTTGTACACTATTTGTTTCGGTGAAACTTTTAAGAATCAAAAACAAATGTTGGTTTATATTTTAAACATAAAGTTTATTAAAATTAAGTCATGCATCACATAATAAATTAGTTTAATAAAGTTTTTAATTTGAGTATTAAATGGCATATTTTTTTAATAAAATACTTTGTCAAAACTTTAAATATAACACGCAGATTTTAACAGACAAAAATTTAATTACGTATTTTATATTTAAATCAAAATAAAATTCAACTTACTTAACAAAAAAACAAGCACAGAATACTTAAACTAGACAAATAAAGCATTAGAACATTTAATACTCAATAAAAAAGATTACGTACAACTCAAATAATTGAGAAATTGATTTAGTTGACAAAAAAAGGTGCTAACTTAATGGTTGTTTTGTTGTAATTGACTATTTTTTATTTAAATACTGTTATGACAATATGTTTATCGCAAACTTTATGATAACTAGTGATTATTTGTATCTAAATTACTTGGAACTTTGAATAGATTTTAATTTTTATGTTGTTATAAACCATCTTCTTCTTCAAGAAGCTTACCAAACGTAATAACGTATTTTTCTAATTTGAAACAATTTTTATCAAACTGTAAACGTTGTCTAATGAGTTTTTATTACAAAATGGTAGGTCAAGCTAAAACTAACTTCGGAAGTAACATACTGATTGGAAAAGATCTAGAAAGATCGCGAGCAAATGCTGTTGAAAAAACTAGCTGCAGTAATCAGTTTCAACGAAACGGTAATTTTCTATGTTAAAACATATCTTTAAACTTGTTTGATTTACATTTTATAATGATATTAATTTTAAATTTTTTTCATTTATATTTTTTAGTTTGTTTAGTAATTTTGTTTGATAACTTTTACTTTCTATTAATGAACAAGAAACAAAATTATCACAGTTATAATAGTTAATATATTTTTATTCGATAATAACAAATTCCAAATGCTTTATCACATTTTAAAAATTTGACGATTCAACGGATGTAGAAAATTGAATTTCAGTAAAAGAAATTACCATATTTTACAATCTGCGCTTCAAAACCTTAGAACTCAGTCTTTGATAATTTAATTGGGTATTATCAACTACGTCATTTTAAGTTTTGAAAGTATAGCAAAGCTCATTATTAAAAATTATAACAAATTATATATTCATTATTAGAAATCCGATAATTAAAATTTTGATAGTTTTATTTACATTAATGCAACCTTAACAGTTAAGCTTTCATTAGTTTTTAGTTTAGCTTTTTTTAATTCTATTTTTTACTTGGTAGTGTAAAAAAATCAATTTTAGAACGGCTTTAACTATTCAATCTTATAAAAACTTATCTTTGAAAACTAAATAGTTCAGATATCAAATGTAAAAAAAATCTAATATTGCACATAAAACTATGACACTTTGCGACATTAGCAATAACTATAATGGTGAATTTTTAAGCTATTATAAAACATACTTTTTAAAAAAACACACTTTTAAGCAGCTTAGTTATGCTTTTAAAAAGTAAATTTTAAATCAGTTAAATTTTAAAGTATTAAAGTATTAATTTTAAAAACAAAATAATCTCATCAAAAAAATTTTTAATAAAAATATCATAAAAATCTTTTAAAATAAAGAAATAAAGTATTTACCAGAATAAACAAATTTCATTTGTGTGTGTAAACTACGAAATGGTAGTTGAGCTTAATTTATACATCTCTACTAAAAATAAGCGACAGAAATTTCGACGTTCGAGCCAAAATTTACTAAATCGTGATTTATGAGGAATCATTATAATGTAAATACTTATTAAAAATAAACAAGCTGTTTATATGTAATGATTAATCAACTTATTAAATTTAAAGTAGAAGAATGCTATGTTTCTACGTCTGTTGTTTGGTAAATTTATGTGAGATTATATAGATTTAAACCTTATGAAAACTTATTTTTATACCAATAAAATAATAAAAGATTAAAGTTATTTTGTAACTAAATCAATTCTTGTATATGATTTAGAACTTATTTATTGAATGCATACTTTTGCTAATTTTATTAATATCAAAAAAGTTTTTATCTTAATCAATATAGTTAATAGTAGCAATTTGAGTTCGACTCGATGACTGAAAAGTATTTGAGTAAATCACCATGTTTATTAAAACTTTGATTATAATTTTTTCGTTTAATTTTTTTTTTATTCAAAAAATTTTGAATAAGAAAAAAAATGTTTTAATATTGATACTTTTAAAAATAGTCAGTGTTTTTAAACTAATTCAATATTTCAGACCGAAGACGTAAAAATGTAAAAATCGGGAAAGTGTGTAAGAAAAAATTGGAAGCAACAAAAGAAAATGTTTACGGTAAACCAAACGGTAAGTTTTTGAAATTAAGAGTTTAAATGTCAAAACTAGTAAAAATATACTTATTTTATTTATAATTAGATTTTACTGAGAGATGTATCAAATATTATAAAATTCTCTTTCAAAACTTTAAATATTTACTTAACTGTTTTTGTGTATATTTTTGTCAACTTATAGTTTTAGCCGGTACATGACTTTTTATTGATTAAAAACTTATAGTTGTAAATTTTAATATTCTAATTCCAGATGATAAAATAAGTATCTAAGTTAAACACAATAAAACTAATGGAAAAGGTAAAATTAACAAAACTATGGAAAATCAAATTAACATACTTCAAAATCAAAAACTCACAATTTTAACAATTTAAACTATGACAGATCGAATTCCGACATTTTAAATTTTGACAATGCAAAACTTGGCAACTTAAGTTTCCGACATTTTACCATTATTTGTACTGAAATGGAATAAAAAATAATAATAATAACTAAGAAACGCTTAAAGATTGCATGTACACTTTATTGTATTTTAGTAAAGTTTAAGTTTATAAAAAATATTAAATATATTATTATTATACTTACATAATATAATATAATAGTTTAAAATAACAGGGGTGTATATTAAATTAGTTATGTTCTTAATAATAAGTTTTTTTTTGTTATTCTGAATTTTTTGAATGGAGAAAATGATTTTGTTTTTTTTTTAAGTTTTAAGTAAAAATAATATAATTATTAGTGTTAAAAAATAACACTATGAGACAGGTTAACAAACAAAATAAGAACATTATTAAATTAATATTATACTTTATAACAAGATCTCAAGCCTAATGTTCATACACAATTAAAACATAAACATGTTTAATCAAAAACTCTTAAATACCCGATTAAATTAATTGTTTGCTTAAAACTGAATTATAACGTTTAATTAAGATTGCTTCACTTATCAAAGTTTTAAATTTACTTCTACTTTCTTTTGAAATACCAAATTTGCTAGCATTTTTCTTTTTTGATTTTTGTTATAGTCCAATTTTAAACAAACAATTAATTACACCGGGTTCCACCAACACATTTAGAATCTTAGATTAAATATATATATATATGTATCTCATTACTTTGTATAAATGTTAGTATTGTAAATTTGTTGTACTATATGATACCAATGTATAAACTTATATGTTATTTTTATATATGTTTATTATTATTTATATTAAAACCTTTTAAAAACTAGTATTTGTTGAAGATTAAAATAATAATACAAATTTAAGGAAGTTTTCAGTTTATAATTTAGTAACTAACAATGCTAAATCAACTGATAGATAACCTCATTTTAAGTGTAAATCAAGTAGGTTTTTTAATAATATATTTTGATTTAATTTTTTTTACTTCAATCAAATTTCGAATATTATACTTTAAATGTTTTTTTTTTAATTAAGACAAATTTTTAGGAGATGAAAAGCCTGCAGGTAATGCAACTTTCAAAAGAACAATGATCTTTAAAATAACCGATGAAAAGTCTAGTTGCAGTGAATACTCTCAACAAAATGGTAAATTCATTTGTGTAAATAACAATTTAAAGGTTAAAATATATTTTTTCATACCTTTGTTGTTGCTTAATTATTTATATTCTGCTTTAGGATATATAAAAAAGTACTTATATATAGAAATACAACCAATCTTTTAATTGTTTATGTATATACTAGCGTTTTCCAGAGTAATGATGAAGTTTAATGGCAATTTTTATAAGAAGTAACAAAAAACACTTGATGATGTGTCAAAAAAAATTGAATACATTTAAGTATCTTATTTTAAAAACAAGTTATGTAAAATTTATTATTATTTTGTATTGTATAGCAGTCGTTCTTCCTAGGCAGTTATTTTCTTATTGGCATTTTTCGTTTCTGAAGCTGCAGGTTTTGTTTGATTTTCAAGTTTTAAATTGTTTAATGTTTTGTTATTGTGTATGAGAATTGTTGTTATAAACTTTATGGTTTGGGTGGTTTGTGTAATATTTACTTTTGTACTTTTTAATAACCTAAGTAATTTAAAGTTTTTTGGTTGTGCTTGACTATGTAATTTAAAACTTAATAACTTTATAAATTTAACTCAGACTGTTTAAATTCTATAGTTATATCTATGATTATTCAGTTTAAATGCTTGAAACTCTCACTATAGAAACTACAGAAAAGTCATAATAGTTATAAACATGGTATCGTAGCTTACCATATTTTAAATATGTTGCTCAAATTTCCGACATCTAAAGTTTTGATACTTTGAAACAAAGATTTTTGAAAATTAAACATATTAGTTATAATTTAAGTTTTTAAACTAAACCTAAACCATTTTTTAATGCAATCTTATTGATAAAACAACTAACAAGCAAATAAAAAAAGGACTTGAATTAGCACGACTATTTTTAAACTAATAATTTTTTACTAATACATTGAAGTAACAAATTTAAAATAGTATTTTAATTAGTTTCAACTAAAGTGTTACGTTTTGTAAGTATAAGCATTTCATATCGTAAACTGTCAAATTTTTACAAAAACACAAAAAAAAAAAGAGACTAAAATGTTTGTTGGGCATTGTAGTTTATGTTTGAGTTTATTAAGTTTTAAAGATACTTTGCAAGGTTTTATAAACATAACAAGCCTAAAAGACTTTAATTTGACGACTCGTGATTTATAAAAAATATTAAAGTCTTTGATACCTATCAAAAATAAAATGAATTTCTTTTAATACATTACTGTTGGAAGATTTTTCTTCTAGTATAAATACCATTTAAAGCTTAAAAAATAAAAAAAGCTTTATTCTTTGATAATTTGAAGTTTTTGTCTTACTTCCATAAAACTTTATAAACAATGAAATCTGAGTAAGTTATTAATTTTTGATTAAGTTTGTAACTAGCAATATCATGACGTAAACAATAGATATTTTAGGTTTGAAATGTTAATAACTGTAGATAGTAATTATCCTAACTAAATAAAATTCAAAATTAAGTTATAAAGAAAAAACTTAAAACATTTAAATCAATATACACTTTACTTTTTGAAAGTTTTAAACATGCCAATAAGAATTTATTTTCAAATATGCCTAAACAGATTTGTTATAATAACAATTTATTAACTATTTATAAGTTGAATAAAATAAAAATAACTAAGTTAAAAAACAAGAATTAAATTAAAGTCAAGATATAAATAAAACATCTAAAGTTTGTCTTAAGGTTTTTTAAGTTGAATTAAATTATCTTAGTTTATACGTGCTAATTATTTTATCGTATATTTACATTCGTAGTTTAAATTTTCAAAGATTAAATGATCGCAGTTTGAGTTGTTTTAACTTAAACACATATTTTTTCAATGTGAAAATTACAGAATTATATCTTAAACTATTCGTTTTAAGTTGTCTTCATTTTAACTATCTTAAACTATCAGAAACAGCTTATCAGATTTGAGTTAAAATATCTAGGGTTACTTAGATTTTTTATTTGTCAGTGTTCAGATGATAATAGTGGTATGAAAACTTAAGCTTGTCTCACAACATATATTAGTCCAGGCTTAAACTCTGATGGACTTTAACCAATACGTTCTCTCATTTTTTGTGAGAACAACTATCAAAAATATCTGTTTTCCTCTTTATTTTCAGTCAATTACATCTAAATATCAAACGAAATATAATAGCTTTATCTTAAATGTATTTAAGTAATTTTTAACAGCATAGACATTTAATTCTTACTTAAATATTTTAATCAATCAAACAGAAAGGAACAAGAAACTTCTTTTTCCGCAGCTTGTTAAATATACTGACAATTTAGAGAAGGCTTACGGTGAGTAGTTTATTTATTTAAGATAAAAACAGTAATTTAAATATCAAATTAAACTTCAATTATGTATAAATATTTAAGCTTTATATTTTCAACCCCTATAAATTTATAAGTATATTTACAGCTAGATCGATTTTTAGAAAATCCAGAAAATGAAAGAAAAATTTTTAATACAAAACTTAATTAAAATGATAAACAATAACAAAAAAAAAAAACAAGTTTTTAAGTTGGATGGGCAACGTACGGCCCGCGAGCCGAAGCCCATAAAAAGAAATTATTAGCCCTTTTGGAAATTACTAGTGTTAACAAAGTTTAAACGAAATCCGGCCCATGAGCATTAAATCTAGCCCACAAAGTCAAACTTTAAAGTTTACAATTGATTTTCCGGGTTGAAAATGTACAACAAAAAAAATTCTTAAGTAAATTTACGGGAGATTGAACACTTACAAAAAGTAACTGAAGGTCACAAAAAACTAAAGTTTTTACGAAGCAAATTAAATAATTTTCTTGACTTAAATAAAGTTGAAAACTCCGACTCACCACGGTCATCTGGCACCCAGAATGAAAACCTACTCAAATTTTAAACCTTAACTTTTACCTTTTTTATTGTGTAATTTTGATAAACATTTAAATACTAAAAGGTGTTGAAAGAACACAAAACAAAAGAAAATCTATTGGTGGAAACAAGACAAAAAGTAAAGATGAAAGTATTTGGGTTCTTAGTAATTTTGAAGTAATTGCAGGTCGAAAAAAATTAGAACAGTATGAGATTTCTAAAAGGAAAACGCCAGATAATAAAGTCTTGCGTGCCAAAGAGAGCCAAGTAAGGTTTTACTTGTATTATAATGTTAGATTATTTTTATACCATAGATGACAAAAGTTTTGAGTTATTTATAGTGTTTTTAGAAACATAAAATAACTAATTTAATTTGTAGTTTTAACTATATTTAATTTCTATGATATATCCTTTAAACGAAAGTATTTTGAACTATGCAGTATCGCATTTTTTGCTATTTTGATAAGTCAGTTAGTAATAGCTTAGTAAATGGTCAAAAAGGTGTTATTTTAGTTTGGTGAGTTTCATATTTATTGCATTATTGTTTGCATTTCTATTATATTAATTTAGGCTCAGTCTTATGTTAATATTCTCTACAAAAAAATAATAGTTTGCGGAAATAGAAACTACTAAAAGTTTATTATGCTAAAAAAGTAGATGAAAATTAGAATTTGTACTATAAAAACTTCTAAAACTTCAAGGTTGTATTTTATTAATGATAATCATTAAAATTAAATTCAATTTTAAACGGGAAAGTTTTTATCTCTTAAGCATGAACTCAAATTGTTTTGTAGTTGTATCAATACATTCTTTATAATTAAACTTTAACTATTAAATGTTTTTGCTTGATATAAAAATTTTCACTCATTGCGATTCTTAACTTTTATCCAGAGACCTAATATTAAAACTAGTGTGCCTAAAATTTACTTTACTGTGCACAAAAGACATTTACAAAATTAAAAAAAGCACCATTGTTTTTTTTTAAGTTGGCTTGAAAACTACTTTTCTAATTCTTTACAAAACATTATGCAATCTGTTAAATAATTAAAACTTATTACAAAACCTTGTGTGATGAAAAATTAATTGCAATATAAGTATTTCTACACTAATGTTAGAATTTATAACAAAGTAATTTTTAAAGATATTATCACATTTTAAGTAGTACGTTGAAAAACAAGTTCAGGAAAATTTGAAATTTCAAACCTGAGTAGTATGAAACCTATTAAGTTTTTTTAAGAAACCTAGACCTTTAGATTAAATTTTAAATAGTATTGTTTTCTAAAGGCAAGCAGCAATGGTGTTGAGGTCGTTGAAAGCTCGGCGTATGAGATAACGAAGAGGTTCCAGAGAAACAAAATTAGTTCTAAGCGTTTTAGCATGGATGACCTCCTGGTCATCTTTAAAAGAACTAATGGTTTGTATTACAACTATGTGTGAGGTTTAAAAATTAAATTATAATTCTAATTCTATGTTTTTAAATAGATTCTTTTATGTAAGTACTACAAAGAATCAAGCTTAAGTATCTATAATATTTCTACTAAGATATATTGTTGTGTAAAGGATTTTAATTCTATTTTACTTTTTAGGCCATCTACGTTTTAAGTTAGAACAAGACAACAATGTTGAAGAAAACAAAACAGAAAGTGGATTAGAGGTGGGGCAAGCTTAAATTTTACAAACATTATAGATATCTATATTACTTTAAAAGTTCAATTAGGTATCTATAACTTACTAAAACAATAGTTTTATATATAAGCTTGTCATAATTTAAAACCAACATAACATTTTATAAAGATTATATAAACTCAAATCCAAAAAACTATTAAATAAGCTGTACTTTTAACCATTACAAGTTTTTATAGCTTACAATTTCTAACTTAAGTTACGATAAAGTAGAGCATCTTATTATCTAACAAACTTAGCTATATTACTTCAACTGTGTATACAATTTTAGGCTTCATCCAAGTTAGGGGGAAAACCGGAACAAAATGAGCCTCCAAGGCAAATTACTGTTTCTTATCACTAAACACGTTTAATAAGAATAAGTTTGTGGCCTGCTGATGAAAGTTAAGTAAGAGTGCTAATTAGAATTTAAAACGTAAAAAGTTTACTTCAAGATTTTTTACAGCTTATTATATGTTCTAAAATTTTAAAATTTTACTGTAAAGGTTAAAGCAAAAGTCCATTTAATGTAATAAATTTGAAACAATTTTAATTTAAAACTATTTTTACTGATCAATTTAAACTTGTGCTATAGTTTTCAACAGATGTATTAAAATAACTTAAAATATTTTTAATTCAAATCTTTTTTCTTTAACTTTTTGTCAGTTATGTTACTTTTATTATGATCAAAATTTTTGAAGGTAAGCATTTTAAAAGAAATACAATGTATAGTTATCTTTACAACTCCTACTTTTTTCTAATCAATTTTATGTTCATTTTTAGATTTTAGGATTTAAGATAAATTAAAAAACTTTTCAAAATTTCTTAATGTTTAAAAAGAGTTTTAATAACGAAACAGGTTCTAAAAACTTTTTTTTAATGATTTCAATTTTAAATTCGTTTAAAGTAGTTCGATCATTTTTAACTAGTCAAGAAATTTAAATTAGACATCTCATTTTAGTAATTACGTTTTTTTTTTGTTTTTACGTAAATCTATCAGTCTTTAAACTATCACATCAAAATTCATCTAAGTAACTTTATAATTTCTTTTGTTCCATAAATAATTTGAATGCTTTCCAATAATCTGAATGATTAAATTTAGAAAAAAATAATAACATCTTATTGAAAACTTTTGTAAAAAACTCACTAAATTTTATTTAAAATTGACCTTAATTGTTTTTGATATATACTATTTTAAATGGACAACTAGATTTGATAATATTTTAATATTTTTTATGTAAACTTTCCGTTCAACCTACTCTCCTTAGTTTTGAGCTGTCTTCTGCTTTAAAAACACCCAATAAACATCTAAAATCATGTATGGTACTTTGCAAAGACGTTTTATTTATATTAATTTGTCACTTGAACTTTATTTTAAAGTGTTGAACTTTAGGATAAAAATACTTAGTCATAAAGAAAGTAACTGTTAGACTGATATATTTTAAATATTTATAAACTTGTTTCTTTTTACTGTTGTATCTCAAACAACCAATTTATTAAAATTGTCCACAAAAGTATTTATAATAAATAAAATGAGTTGCTAAAAGGTGTTTGAAACATAAAGTTTAAAAATATCATTTTAAAATGAGGATTTTCTTGTGCTAAAATTACCAACATTATCATATGTATTATCAAGTTGTATTACCACTGCAAATAAAACGTAATATTTACTTAAAATAAAATAATATAATAGTAGTACATGTACTTATGGTTAAATATTTCCTAAAATATTTATAAAGGAGTATATTTACTTATTGATGTTGTAGTTAAACTAAAGTGCTATTAGTTAATGAGCTGCCAAAATTTTTTTTTCTGCGAATACAGAGTAAAGAACTTTGAAGAATTTAATAAGAGTTTAATGCTTTTATTTTTTTTAGTTTTTGTACCGTTGTAGTTCTCTAAACTGGTTAAACTGTTTTGATAATAAAACGAGGTATAAAATATAATAATAAGATAGGTCATTAAAAGTTATGTAACATAGCTTACATACTTTATACACCTTAAAATAAAACTTTAATATAACAAAAGTCTAATTAGCACAAAAAAGAAAACCTTAATAAAAACTAAGCGTTGTAAAAATCACGTACCTTGTAAACGGTTACTAACTTATATTTGGAAAATGTTCGCTGAAGTAGATAAATCAGTTGTTAATTTTATAACATTATACGATGTGTTGCAAAGTTTTTTCAGTTAGCTTATAGCGT
>NW_028140376.1:0-28381 GCF_965202585.1 Thalia democratica | reverse complement strand
CATCTTTAAAAGTTGTTATTTACCGTAATTCTTTTAAATCGTAATCAAAGTATAACATTTAGAGTATCAGAGCAGAATTTAAAAAAGAACAAAGTTTTGTAATAAAGCAACTAATTATGTTTTTGACTATTATGGATATTCAAGATTCTATCTATACTTCTGTCTATAACCAGTTTTTTGAACAGTATTTTGATATGTTTCGCTGTAATACTAGTGATATTATTTAATAACACAAGTTTATAAACATCAATTTTTTGTTACCTTTACTAACAACTATTGCCACGAAGTAATGACATTCTATCATTGAAAAATTTATTAACACAGCAGTTCCTTATAAAACAGCAATAAAAACTCAATTTGCTTTTTTTGTAAAAATGATAGGTAACGTTTGCATAAACTTACAAACTGTTAGTTACTGAATTCTCAAGTTAAAAATAAAGTTTTATCAACTTGAACCATTACATATTTGTATCAGCTTATGTCTTTAAACAAAATAAGTTTTTAATTACTTCACTATACGCTATTTACTTAAGTATAGCTTTTAAACTTTATCGTTTTTGTTATAAATCGGTAATTAACTACTAGCTAATAGCTTAACCTGATACCCTTACTTTAGAAAGTTATGTCAAAGTTTGATTTTCTAACTAGCTAATTTTTTCAGAGATAGATTATTATAATTATTTTCTTAGAGTTTTTACATGTTACATTAAACATTATTACTAAAAGGTAATTTCCTATAAATAAAAAAGTTTCGTTTTTATTTTTAGAAAAGTAAGATAGCTTAAAATAGTTAAATTTTCAAAACTGATAAGAAAATTATTTACATAACAAAAAAATTTAAAGTATTTTTAAAGTTTCAAATATATATTAGTTTTGGTACAAAACCACAAAACGATGAATATTATTTGATTTGTCTTAAAAAGATCATGGAACTTGATGTCACAACTTCATGTTTTCATTTAACAATACAAATCAACATAACGTTTTAGACACAATGTACTCAACAAACAAGAAAAAATTTGTAAGTCATTGCAATTGTGGCTGTCATTACAACTTAAAACTTTTGATAACTTATTCAAGTTTAACCAGAGCAAACGTTTTACTAGGGGTCGTTTTTTTTAACAAAATTTAAAAAATAACAATAGAATATGTTTATAAATGTTTCCAGTCAGTTACTAAAATTCCAAATCAGCTTAAAATTGATGCATTATTAAAAAATTGAATAACTTGAGAAAATATTTTGTATTTCTGATACTTTTTCTAAATTAAGTCAAATTAATCTAAAAATCAATATTATAACAAAGAAAAACTTATTTAAATCATTCCAAATAAATAAGAAGTCTGAATAAGATAATTAACATAATGTAACAAAAATACAAACCAATCGAGTTGTGTTCCTAATAAAACTACATTAATTACAGGGATTATTTTCTAAAAAATTATTAAAAAATGATACTTTAACGTGTTAAATTCTAATTATTAATTATTAAAATGATAAAACGTGTTAATTAGTTACACTCTGAGAAATGAAAAACTAATTCATTTAACGTTGGAAAAATCTTTAAAACCATTGGGTTGATATATAACATATTAAATCTCTTGTTTGAAAACTTTTCTATGTGTGCAAGTTTTGCATTTAGGAGCTCATTCATAAGTTTTGATTTTATAAAAGAAAATAAAGTTTTAAAAGTCTTTATAAAGCAAACTTATAAATACTAAAGTTGTCAACAACTTTATGTACTTTTAAGTATCAAAATAATATATCAAGATATTACAAAGGTAATCTTGGTTCAACTGAAGACAAAAATCTACAAGTCGATCTAAAAGATTATTTTCATACTTAATAAATAAAACTTTCAAATATAATACTTCGAAACTAAATATTGTTTGTATTTTTAATTAAACGCGCAGAAAAGATTTAACAAATTTTTAAAAATTTGAATCTTATAATGCAATATTTGAATTTTAGTTTCGGCAATACAAATAAATATAACTTTAATTTATCCTTTTATCTCTTAAGACGTATATTGTTTCGAAATTTTAGTAAAAGACAAAAGCTGAGAGTGAAATCCGACAACACAAAATACTAAAAAAAAAATTTACAAACTGTCGCATAGATAACTTTTAGAATGTAAGTCACTGTAATTGTGACTAATTTATCATGCTCCACTAACCAAAATTTTTGTTTTAAGGTAGTATTTTAAAACAGACTATCAGTCTTATTAAATTAAAAACTAAAAATAATAGATATATATAACCATATAACTATAAACTAATGTTTACACAATGCAGAATTTTATTATACCCAAATGAACTATATATTAGTATTATTTTGTCATTATTTTTTAATAAAAATTTATACTGTTTGTAATATATTTTATTACTATTTTAATATTTTTAGCAATATAACCTCAATAGTACTACTCGGTTTTAAAAACAAATTATTAGCTTTTTTAATTTAACTATATAGTAGCAATAATATAAATTTAAAAACTTTTTAAAAAATTCATTCAGTATTAAAATTGTTATGTAGACTTGTTGCAATAAACTTAAAAACAACTAAATTAGTCATACATCAAATTTTGCAAATTTCATACAGTAATCTAAGTTTGTTTTCAAATTTTAAGCTATTTTTTTATTAGCAATAAAAAAGCAAAGTGGCCAAAGAGGAGGGGGGACTTGAGAAATTGAGCACTTATACTAAATATTCTGGATTCGATGATTAATAGCTTAAAAATGTCTTAGGTTTTTTGAAAGTGGCTTTTGAAAAAGACGTTTAGAAGTCTGAAAGGTAAAAATGTCTAAAAGTTAATAATTTTTTTTAGTAAACAGCTATTTCTTACAATACAGCAAAAACAAGGTGATCCAAACATTTAGGGTTTTATAAGCTGTGGGTGCAAAAAAAAATATTTTTACAAAAATAATCTATAGTTTAGTACTTTTGGAATCGTTACAAAAAAATAAACGAAGAACTACTTTTAATCCGATATATAGTTTTACTATTTTTCAGTAGTTTTTCTTAACAAAGTGTTGCTAAAATTCGATTTACGATTTTGTATTTATTTTATAAATTTTATACCGTAGTGCCTACAACAGTGAATTAAAAACTAAAGCCAAAGCTATAAGTAATTACATTTAACTAACTATTATTATGTGTAAAGCTAATCATTTTCAATTTGTGTCTGTTTATAATCAATCACATAAAAATTCTAAAATATTTTTTGTTTTTTGCCAATAGCATGCACATTTTTTAAGAATTTTAAAATTATTTAAGTAATAAAATAATAAATATTAATAAAACTTTATTAGTTTTAGAACTTATCAAGTTTTTTTAAAATTAAATATCATATTAATCAAAGTAGAATTTAAGTTTTACTGTTTAAAATATCTTAAAATGTGATGCTTAAATTTTTTTTGATTAGTTAAGATAAAATTTCATTCTTAAAAAGTAAATTTATCGTAATCTTAGATCATTTATAATTATAGTTATTAAAAAAAATTGATATGCAAATAAATTAATTACTGTTTTCTTATCAACATTCTTAAATACAGTATAAGTAGTAGCAATAAGATACACAATGAAAATTATATCATATAATTTGTTATACAACTGTTAATTGCATTAATTTGAAAACATTTTTTATAAACAAATTTTCACTAAAGTTTGGTCGAATGGCAAAGTTTGTGAAGTTTTGGTTGTTTACAGCTACTTCTATTTGGTAATTTCAATAAAATTACTAAATCATTAAGAAAATTGAGTAAAGAAACAAATTTATATAAAGTTTTAATTTAACCTAAATACTTATCTAACAATATTTTCAAAATTACCTTTACTTATGTATAAGACTTCTCATTTTCCTTTTCATCTAAATAAACCCAGAAAGTCTATAGTGAATTTGAAACCTTGGTTTACCTTGGCAGACTAAAATAAACTAAAATTTTACAAACATTACTAGTCCATACATTCTCACTCTGTTGATCGAGCCCGCAGGCCGTACGTTTTTCTAAATTACTACCAAAAATTTACTAATGATACCTTTAAGTATGGTGTTTTGTATTTCTAGGAGAGACGAAATGTTACAATTTGTTTATAACCAAAACTATTCTATCAAAATATAAATTTTATTTACCAAATTGTTTTATTACCGTAATTTTGTTATTTTATTGCGTTAATTTAATAAGCATAAAAACAATAACACTTTTAAGGTAAAACAATATTACTTTTTCAGCCATGATATCGTTTTTTAGTTTTGATCCCTTTTAATGATTGTATTATAATTTTTAAGTTTACACAGATTTAATTTTTTATTGATAAATAGCTTACATTTTAATCTTAATAGCAATATGCTTAAAAAAAATAATCTTAAAGTAATAAAAGCATTACTCACATACTAACAACTGAGATTATGCTAATTAATTTAGATGTTAAAAGTCATAGATTCATACTGATGCATATTTACATATAATAATGAATACATTTAAACAAAAACTTATATGTTGTTAACAGTTTATAGGACACTGCAGTTGTGACTATAGTTTAAAAAATTGATAACGCAAAAACTAATAAGGTAATATTCAATTCAAGTAGTAAAAAATTAAAAGTACTAGTTTTTGAAATCTATTACCACGTGTTTTTAAAAACTCTATATGTTAATCTAGTAGATAAAACTGATCGTTTTATAAACATTTATATTAAGTTTATCAACTAAGTATGTATCAAAATTTTAAGTTTTGAATTTTTTCTGACTTTTCTGATAGTAAATAAATACTCAATTAAGCGAATAGATTGCTTAGTGTGCATTAAATTTCAGTTATTTTTCAATTGTTCCATTAAAAAAATAACGTTTGTAGTTTGAACTTTTTAATAACTTATTTAAAAGTTAGTATGGTATTTTGAATTGAAGAACTTTCTAAAATATAAGTTTGATACTTAGTAATAGATACTAGTTTATAAAAGTTAAATAGGGTTATCTAAAAACACAAACTGATATTACAAATCATAATTTTGATCTAAAACAAAAAAGTTATGGTTCATTTTGCACAGTTTGTTTGGAATATTTTATCGATGTATTGAGAAAATGTTTATTTCATACTAAACTGTATCTAAAGTGATTAATTAAACCAAGTTTCATAACGAAAGTTATCAATAATTAAAATTTATTTTTCAAAAATATTTGCTTAGACTAACTTATTCTAGATGATACAAAAAAGTTTAAAAAACTTGATTTTATCTTAAATGGAAATAATCACAGTTATGAAAAAGCACCTTGGTATAAAAAAAAAAAACGTATATATAGTTACATCAATAAATATATTAAACCAATAGTGGATGAAAAAGTTTACTTCAGTCTAATTCCTAAAGGTAGTCAGCCAGGAAAAATGTATGGAATGGCCAAACATCATAAAACTGGCTGTCCACTTCGACCAGTCCTATCAGCTATAGATACACCTGAATATAGATTGTGCAAATGGTTAGAAATACAACTTAAACCTTTACTGAATAGTAAATGGGTAATAAACTCAAATATTGAGTTTATGGATTCTTTAAAAACCATAAAGCCAAAAGAAGATGATGTTTGTAGAACCTTTGACATAAAAAGTCTATATACATGTGTTCCATTAGAGGAAACGATAAACATGGTAGCAGACGATGTATACTCAAAAGAAAATCTTTCAGTATTCATAAAATCAAAAATAACGAAAAAAGTATTCAAGAACATACTGAAAACTTGCTCACAGAGCATCTTCTGTTTTAATAATCAAGTATTTAAACAAATAGATGGACTATCTATGGGATCGCCTTTGGCCCCCCTTTTGGCCAATTGGTTCGTTAGCAAATTAGAAACAGGTCTTCTAAATGAAATCCAACCTAAAATGTACACGAGATATGTGGACGACATTTTTACTATCTTTTCAAATGAAGAAATGGCAAATGAATTCAATCAAAAATTAAATACTCTACATCAAGATCTTGTTTTCACACTGGAAACATGTACATCAGGTAAACTTCCTTTTCTTGACATAAGTGTTAAGCTGGAAGCGAACAAATTTACTACCTAAATTTACAAGAAACCATCAAACACAGATGTTCTATTAAATTTTCACTCTTGTACCCCGAAATCATGGAAGAAAAACTTGATTAAACAATTGTTCATCAGAAACAAAATATTAGTGTCAGAAGAACTACAGAACCTAGAAACAAATAGAATAAAGAACCTTCTTTTGAGAAACGGTTATCCGATTAACTTCATAAACAATGAAATAGAAAAACTTCAAAAATTAGAAGATAAGCCACAAATTCCTAAACAACAGTATTTAACAGTTCCTTGAATAAAAAAGGTTTCAGGAAAATTCAGCAAAAATATAACAAAAAAAATGGAAACAATTGGAATCAACATCAAAGTAGCTTTCAGAACATCTAAAGTTGGAAACTATTTTTCACTGAAAGAAAAGATCAACAAACTCTACAGAAATTGCATCGTTTATAAGTTTCAATGTCCAGGTGACCTGGATACCCAATATATTGGAGAAACAGAGCGACAACTGTTCGTCAGAATTAAAGAACATACAAAACCTACAAATAGCGCAGTTTTTTCACATATAGAACACTGTAGAATCTGTCAGAATCATAATGATATTTTCAATTGTTTTGAGGTAATTATTTTTTGTAAAAATAGAAATATTTTACTTGCAGTAGAAGCTATTATGATTAAAAAACTTAAACCTAAGCTTAATCACCAACTAGGTCCTGATAAAGGATCTAGAATTACAATTAACTTTTTTAAATAGTCCATTTTTGTTCTAATTATCTATTTTAGTTGTTATGATTAATTTGATTAGTTTCATATTGATTGCTTCTTTATTTTACTCGTATTGTGTTTGATTAATTAGTTTTTGTGAGTATTTATTTTGTTTTGACAAGGAAATTAGTTAAATTTTGAAAGCATTGCTCAATAAACCGTTTAAATGAAAAAAGTTTTGTTATTAGCAATTAATTGGTACATAAAATTAAGCATATTTTTCTTTTAAGCTTTATTCATCAATTATAAAAAATAGTTTACCTAAAAACTAGCTCTAAATTGTTTGAACACCACTCTCAAAGTTGTTATAATCATAAATAGAGCTTAAGAATTTGTTTGCAGTTTTAAAATAAATTATAAAAACAAAACTTAAAACTGAGGCATAGAATTATTTAAATTACAAAATTTAGTATAATACATAGTTTAACAATAGTAACATATGTTATGTGTATTCTATATTTTTAGATTAAATTAAATAAAAGGTTGTTTTAGAAAAAAAAAAGAGTAAACAATATAATCAATTTGAAAATATATGTACTCAAGTTATAATAACTAAATAAACATTAATGTAAAATGTTAATTCAATTAAGAAGTATATGGCTCTAATACTAAAATATTGTTTTGTACACTTATACTAAAATAAAATTTAGTTTAAAAATGTTTGTTGTTTAATATTTTAAACCTTTCTTTCTTTTAATTTTAGTTCGTTCTGCGAATAAAGTAAAAAACCAAAAAAAAAGTGAAGGATAACTTTAAACAAAAATATTTAAATTATTGTTGGTTAGATTAAAATAATATTTAAAACAACGTCTTGCAGAATTAAGTTAGAGAAAATTTTTTGAAATTTTTTTGATATAAAAAAAATAAATGTTTAGTATTTGATTAAGTTTATAAAGTAACTTTGTAAGCCATTGTATTAAGACTAACGTTATTTATTCTATATTTAAATAAAATCAACAAAAGTTAATATAAAATAAATAAAACTTCAAATCTAGGCAAGAAAAATTGTTTATTTTTAAATACAGGCAGAGTTCCGATAGAAAAACATTTAGTTGATGATTTGATTCAAGTAAAAAAGAATAAGTTAAAACTTTCTTTAATAAAAATCAAAGAGAAAGTATTAGTCACAACTGAAGTGACTTAAAAATTTCGTACAATAAAACAACCAATTTATTTAAAATGGTTCTTTAATAGTATTGATTTTTGATGCGAAAGTTTGTGAGTAGAACCCTCGTTAAAATAATTATTAAATACACTGCACTTTTTTGTTTATGTTTTAATTTTCTAATTATATAATAATACTTTTTAAAACAAGTGTGAAATTTCAATGCTAAAAAAGAATGTGAACAGATTTAAAAAAGATTTATATAAATTCGAAAAAAAATGAACATAAAAAGATTTCTAACATAGTTTTTTACTATAAAAAAAAATGTAAACACATATTGATACAGACATCTAGCAACATAAACTACAGCTTCAACCTAGAAATAACAAAAAATCAAGTTGGCATTTAGCATTGTTTTTTATTATAAAAAACAAAAGGTTTGATTTTACCAATTCAATCATCATACCATAAGTTATTTGAGTATTGTATAACTTTAAGATAAGAGTCAATGTTGATATGTTTCTTCATTTTATCAATAATTAATAAGTAGTTGTATATTTATTTGTATAATAAATAAGTATTTAAGATTAAAACTCTTAAAAAACCTAAAACTTTAAATTTTACAAGACCTGATAAAAAAACGTTAATATACAATCATGTTTTAAAATTTCTCATAACTATTTAGGTTAATTCTATCCCGCAAACTAATACTGATACATTTCAACAAAAATTTTATAATGGTTGTAGAAAAGGTATTTTTCATATAGTATGGCAGCTTAGTGTTTCTGTATTATTGAATAATATATATTAGTTTCAAGGTAGCTACTTTGTAACCAAACTAACCTCAGGAAAATATTTAACTTACAAGTTTTTTTTAAAGTTATAAAATTACACATACATTAAATCAAAACATAAAAATTCAAAATTATTTTCAATTAGTTTTTATTTAAAGTAGTGTTCATTTACAAAGCAGTACATTAAATTTTTTTATGAAGACTTAAAATATTGCAAATTACAAACAGATCTTAATATTTGTTATTTTGATTTAAACCGATCAAGGTTAACTATTTTATAAAATATAAAGTAGAACAGAATTAGAATAAAATACAACTATGTGTCATAATTTATTTATAGTGGGCTAAGTAGAAGGTGTTAAAGTTTGAATAATAACCTTGTTTTATATATATATATATGTATATATATATGTATAAGTATAAATAAACACCGTAAAATATTTTTTTAAACTAACTTGTTTACTTTTACTTTAAAACGTATTAGATTTTTGTAGTGAAAAAAAATGTAAAACATCAACGAACAACGCTATACATTGATGATTCCGTCTTTTTATTAAATTAAATGCCTTAAAAATTGTATGTTAAACGATTTAGTCTTAGTTTTTAAAATTTAATTTCAATTAAATTTAATAATCACTAAAATTTTTTTGTTCGGAATTATTTACCTAAATTTTTTTTATTTCTTTCTAATTTATTAAAACAATTCCTTTGAGATAATTAATTAAATTGAGAAAAATATAAAATTTTACTTCTGTTCAAAACAAAACTTTATGAAATTTCATAAAAACAAAGATTACTATATGTGTTTCGTCAAATTTAAACAGTCTTAGAAATTTTTAGATTAACAGAAATAAAAATATTTAGTTATAAGTTGTAAAACTATTTTATTTTTATCCTAAAAAAGATATAACATTATTGTAAAAATGTTTTAAGCTTAAATCATAATATAAAATACTTATAAGCACCTTAAAATTACAAATACCTACAAACATAAATCAATAAAAATTACAAGCCCAATTTTTATATAATGCTTTTTTTATTGCTCTAGTTTGTAAGTCACTGCAATTGTGATTAAAAATATATTTTGTGCTAAGTTTGTTTAGTGATGAATATTAGTGCTAAGAAACGGTTTTAAGATCAACAACTCAAACCATACAGAAAAAAACTTAACATATTCAAATAATTAGTATTACTTCAAAAAATTTAAACACTTACAATTATTTTTATTTTTTTTAGTTTAAATTAAAAACTCGTATAAAACTTTAGTTACAACTACAGTAATTGCCAAAATGTCAACTTATAAAATTTATAAATTAATTATTGATAAATTTATTAATGAAGAGTTCGTTGTCTATTAAATGCAATTTTCTTACTAATTTAGCATTTGATAAGAATACAATAAGTTATAAAATTAGTATGTTAAATGTTACACTGTTAAACTTACACGTAAATTTTAGTTTACTTTTGATGTTCGGTTTTAATTTTCATATTTTACGAAAATAATTTTAAAAATAATAACTTTATCACTAAGGAAAAACGTTATACTTTTAAAACTTATACCACATTGACAAACTGATTGTTAAAACGTCTAATTTCCATGTCAAATATGCTTGGTTATAAGTTTAGAAAATTATATGTATATATCTATGAAAAAAATATGGTTTTCAAATAAGCTTATTTAAAGTAAAAGAACTGACTAGTTTAATTATCTACTAAACAAAAGTACTATGTATTGTTTATTTTTGTTGCAAATTATGTTGCTAAGTTTTTCACATTCAAAACTTAATTAAATCTGCCGGTTTAAACTAATAATATTTTCGTTAACTTTTAATACTTAAACAAAAAATTAGTAAATAAAATACATTATAAGTTGTAAAAGCTATAATAAAAATAAACAGTAGTAGAGATATACGAAAAAGTCGAAAAACAAGTTTGTTTTTAATATAGTACTAAACTGCTCAGTAGCTAAAATAATCTTACGCGATTTATAAAACATGTTATTGAGATCCGAAATTTAGTATTAGATATTTAAGTCACAACCACAGTAACATTTTGAATACGTTTCACTAAAATACATGTATGATACATATACTGTGAAAATTATAAAAGTATTTAGAAACAATTTCATTTATTATTTTCAATTTGTCTCTTTAAAATTTAAACCAAACTTTTTGTTAGTTTAAAAAAAGATTTAAAGCAAAATAAAATTAGGTTGAGCTTGAAATTTAATAATATTGTATCATAGTACAAAGTAAAAATAACATATTTGAAATAAAATTACTCATTTTTTTATTACATCTTGTGATAAATAAATCACTACTTTATTATAGTTACTTGTTATCCAAAGCTCTGCAAACCAACTAATGAATATAAAAGTATTAATAAGTTTTAAATAATTGATCTTGATATTTTATAATGTTTTAAACGTAAATTAACGTCTTAATGCATGTGATAAGTCAGGCATAAAATTAGATATAAATTAAATTATTTAACAAAAATTTTATTGATATTTATAAACAAATTACTACAAATAACCAAAAGCCAAAAACGAGATTTTTTTGATAAATAAAATCTTATAAGAATTTTTATAATTTTACATATTCAAAAATTATTAATCACTTTCATAGTGACTTACAAACTAATAGTACATAATTTCTGTATTATCACAAAAGACTTTGACAATTTATCTTACTAGATGTAAGTGACAGTTTGTGACTTTTCATTACCTGAAATTATAAATAAATTCGTAGTGAGTATTTAAGTTACACAATATTATTAAACTTTCAATTTTTTTCAGACTTTTATTAAGTAGATACAAGCCTTAAAAATGTTAAAAATTCTATGTTTTATAATTAATTTTTTTGCTAGTATATTTTTTTTAATTTAAAAGCTTTTATGGTAATTAGCGTTATAAATAGTTTGTTTAAAAAAAAACACTATTTTGATCCATACTCTGCTTAAAAACTGTATTCATAAATTGTAACAGATAGTTCCTTCAAAAACTTGCTGAAAATTGTTTGAAAAAGACTCTTTTAGATTTTATAATAACGATCAGACTTAAAAACTTACTTGTAGTTTTAAGATCAATTATAAAAACTTAAATTAAAACTGACACTTAGAACTTAGAAGTATTCATTGTAATAATTTTATTAATTTACATAGTTTAACATTAAACATAAGTAACGTGTTTTCTATTGTTCTTTAGATTAAACTCAACAAAAGATTCAAAAAATAAACATTAAACATAAAAAGAAACAAAAAAATCATTCTAAAAAACATGTACCCACATTTCTATAATTAAACAAATATATATGTGAAATATGAACATATTTAAGAAGTAAATTGTTTTTTATTCTTATTGAAGTCAAAGATTTAAAACTCACAAACTTTTACTGACTACTTTAAATACTAATAACTGTATGACTGTAACTAAGCTTTCGGGTTGAATATAATCAGTTTGTGAGTCACTAAATTTGAGACAGATTATACTTTAACAAATAATGTTGCCGAGAGAGTAAATCTTAAGTCTTGTCTTGCTAAAAGTTCAGCTAAAATATTCATCAACTATAGTCACTACAACAGTGACTAACAAACTGCAATAATTTTGAACACTCAATTACCAAAGTAATACAACTACTTAAAGTTTTATATGTTAGTGATTGTTTGTGAATTTTAAATCATTATAAAATAAAGTTGTGTTAATTACTGGTAAGTTATACTTTCAAGTTAAAATGTATATTTTTGTTAGAAAGGTTATCACTCTAAATATCTTAAATTGATTTAAATACTATAAAATATAAAACATATTTAAGTATACGTAATATACATTATGTATAACACAAAGACACTTAGTAGTGACTTACAAACTTTTACAAAAAAATGTTTAAGCTGTAAATTAAACATTTCGTAGTTTATTATTATAGTAGCACGCAGTCAATACAAGTTCATCATTGCTTTTAGTTTTTATCTATGGTATAGATTAAACATACTAAACTAGTAATCTTAAGGTAAAACTACTTCTACCTGGGAGTACGATAAATAAAACTTTGGTATTTTATAAGTTAGTGAGAGTGGTGATTAAACTAAAGAATAACGTTAATCGATTAAGTAATAAACCTATTTTTAAATCTAAATTGTAATTATATTATATTAAACTAATATGTTGGTTAAAAGTTTTCAATAAAAATACTTATTGACTAAATGTTAACCTATAAAACAAAAAATAATTAAATAACAACAAATTTGACATACAAAAACATATGAAGTTTTTAGAACACTTGTTGATTAAAAATCATTGACAAAAGTTTTAATATGTGGTAGTGTTATTGCTTGAAAATAAATAAACTACAAAAGTATTGTAACTTGATATTAAAAAATCTGGAATAAATATAGTTATTATAAGTCATAAACTTATACTGACATCTGACACTTCATATTAGTAAATTCAATGGAATCCGTTTCGATTCTAAACAGATCTAGTTTGTTAGTCACTGCAATAGTGACTAATATTAGTAAATCTTAACATATAAAAATATTACAACTAAACTCGTTCTTTTTAGATATATGGGCGGTGCATAATTTTTTCGTTCTTTCTTTAGTCGTTTGTACTAAAAGTAAGTTTTCAAACTTTTAATTATAAATTATCTTTAAAGTATATAGTATCCTAACTTTGATTCGAAATGTTTTTGAACGAAAATATTTTATGTCTCTAAATACTTATCTTAAGATTTTGAGATTTCTAAAATGTTAGAAAATTGAATATCTAAACTATTATTCACAAATAACAATAACAACTTTTTAATCACAATAGTTTATTGTTTGATACTTAAATTTTTTATGATTAAAGTAGTTAATGATTTTTATATAATTTAAGTTTCGAATACTAAAAGAGATAAGTAAAAACAAATAAATATAAATTAAAAAACTAAAAGTATACGCATACATTTTAACATATAGAGATTTTATTTTAAACCATTACAAAAATATTTTTAATAAAAACTTACATTCAACTAAAACTTTTTTTATACACTGCAGTAGATTTAAGTTCTAACATTATTGATAAAAACTATTGAAATATGCTTCCTTGTTTTTAATAGTTTTATTTTGTAATACTATACTTAATACCAAAGTTGTTGACTTTATTGATGTTTTTTACGAAATAAGAATATTCTAACTTTATGATAAAACCAGACCTAGATTTTTTATTAAACTAATAAAATTAAAAAAAAAAAACTGTTAACTAGTTTTTTTTACTCTTTAACAAATTTTTTTTTTAATTCATCACAATAATTAAATTCTATATTTTATTTATTGAATACAATTTATATATATATATATATATATATATATATATAAAGCTATTAAAGTCTCTTATACAGTTATTTTTTAAACAAATCAAAAGTAAATTAAAAATTGTTTAATATAAAAACATATCAAATTAAAGTCTTAAAACCACTTCAATAAAATCTAATTTTATTAAATAATGACTAAGAAACAATAAATTAGTCTTATTTATAAAAATAAAAATAAAAACAAAAGAAAAGTTAAACTTAAATTTAAAAAGTATAAATACTAAACGTCTAATATGTTGACCAATTTACATTGAATTGAAAAAACTTCAAACATCGGTACGTAAACTCAGAAAGTCAACATAAATGGCAAATGTACAGTACATAAACTTAGAAAGAACTTGTTGCTTATAATTGCATGACTTTACTATAAATAATAAACACTTTATTGTTTGTTAGAGACTATGTAATATTATAAATAAATAATATATGAAACTTTATTGATTTATATTGTAACTTAAAACAGTTAAACTAACAGAACCATTTTTTAAATTTAAAAAGTACATTTCAGTATTTTTTATAAATCGAAGTCAAACTACTGTACTTGTTTTTTAATTTAAATATCACCTCTAAATGGTTTTAGTTTTTTTTATCAATCTGTCTAAATTGTGAACATCTGTTAATCAGTGGACAGATAGTTTTAAAGAACTGAATTAAGTCTTGTATTTAATTAATCGTGTGACTTAAAAAGTATTATATTAGATTTTTTTCTTCTGCAATGTATATTTTATATATGTTTGAAGTAAAAAATCATAAAATTTATTACAAATCTGTTATTTTATTTAGTTGATGTGAATGTAGTCACTAAAATGTGACTGTTATCATTTGAATATGTTATTTTCTATAATTACTAATATTCTACTCACATAATCTATATACTTTTCGACAATTTTTAAAATTTTCCCTGTTATTTTCATTAATTTTATTATAGCATCTATGATAGTTGTTCTAATAATATTTACAATAATTATTTTTTATAAATCAAAGTATAAAATTTAGAGTTTCAAACATAATTTAAAAAAACAAGGTATTTTTCATAAAGCAACTAAACATGTTTTTATGCGACTGATTTTCCAGATATTTATTGAGTTTAAACTACTAAAATCATAAATTTTTAATTGTTAAACTTTTATAAATTTTTAAATTATACGTTTAGTCGGAAAAGATTAAATGTTTTTATCTAGTATATTTTAAAACAGTTTTATAACTTAAATACATTAGTATGAACAATTTGTCAAAAAACTCAAGAGCTTAAAAGTCAAAATCTATATATTTTCCTTTAACAATAAGAACTATTTTAGTTATGTAGTTGATTGTTTTTCAGTTTATAAGTCATTAATGTTTTATTATGTTTAAAAAAAAGACCTTCAAATTTAATAAATTAATAAAGAAAAATTATACACTTCCAAAAGTGCTTTACTATACTAATACATATTCAATGTTAAAGTAGTTTCTAAAAATATTTATCAAGTAAATAAGTAACATTGAAAACAGTTTATATCTAAATCTAAGTAGGTGAGAGTCTAAAATTGATGATTAGTTACAGTTGATAAACTATTATTCATGGCCGCAAAAACTATTTTATAATAAATCGATTTAAACAAGTTTTTATATAGCAAATTTTATACTAAATGAATATATAAATTTAGTTTAACAGTTTTTACTATAGTTATGTATTATCAAAAACTTATTAAAAGTTTTCAGAATTAAAAAAGTTACAAACTGATACTGACATTGAAAACTAAGTTTAAAAACTTATTTTTAGCAAAAATTAATTGGAAAAAAATAAGTTTGTAAGTTCACTGTAGTTTGTTATTAGTAATAAATTCCCTAAATTGTTGAAATAGTGGTTGGAATTTTTCAAAAATATATTACATCTTAAAGTTTTTGTAACTACAAGCTAAAAAATGGTTCTTTTATATAAAAGATTTGCTCATAGACTCAAGTAATTTAAACTAAGATTATTGTTTAATGATTAAATTATCTTAAACATATAAATATTTTTACGCTTATATGATTTGCAGCTATCATCCGTGACACAGGTTTATCATTATGTTTCAGTGCTAATTAGTTTCTGCTAATTATTATCCGAATAATTTTATACAAATAACAGTTTATAAAATTATACCATACAGTAAAAAATAAAATTCTAATTTTTTTATTAATAATTTAACTTAAAATATTTATATGCTTAAATTATGTTTAAACTAAATAATGTGTTTAAATTGCAAAATAAACAGTTGTTTGTAAGTATGATATGATTAAATATGTTTTAGTTTTTTATGGATATTTTTAAACTATATTAGAAGACCATTTAGTTTACTTAATAAAGATTAATGTTAACAGTGTAGTAATTTTCTTAATCTTGTACTAGTTTTATTTATCTCGTATGGTTTTGTAAGGACTTTCTGCTAAGTTTGAAACTTTAAACTGTGTTCAAAAATCGTTATTTAAAGTAGTTTATGTTTATAATTTGGTTTTTATTATTTATTAGTTAAAGTTGCATCATGGATACACAATTTTTTCTGAAGTATGTTGTTATATATTTGGTTAAAAAAGTATACTATATATTGTTAAAAACAGTGTAGCGAGCTAATACATTATTTAAAATCTGCTGCAATTTACAACAATTCAAATTTTAGAGTAAAAAAATCATGAACTGTTTTCAACAATTTATTATAGAGCTACTTAAAATAATACTATAAATTTTTCTAACTAATCAAAACATTTTATCATAAAACTGTAGACAAAGCTTTAGTTATTAATTAACTTTTGGTGGTTGAAAAATGTCTATATACTTTTTGTTTAACCAAAAACATAGTCACAAGTTTGGTGACTTACAAAATCTAAACTATAGTGAATTAGATTGTTTAATATTCGTTCCGAAAATAGTATATTAAATTTTATTATTAGTTTGTGAGATTATTACATTATCATTAAAAGAAGTGTTTTAAATTGAATATAAATTATACCAATAATTTTTTCTTTTGACTATGTTGCATTAAATATTAGTATTGTAAACTTTTTAATTTCTTTAAAAAAGTTTTAATTCCCCCTTTTTGTATTATAAACTTCAGGTTTATTTAAATTTCTAGTACTAAACATTAAACATAATTAAAACAAATTAATTAGCATAATATCTTAAATTAGTTGTATAACATACCTTAACTCATTTTTATGTTATACATGTTTTGTTTATTTAAGCTTGATTTTTCGTTTAGTTAAGAGTTTTTTTGTTAAAATTTTGTAAGAAACAATTGAGGTTTTAAAAAATTATAGTAATTTAATGTCTTTGAGCATTACCTAAAAAAACAATAAGTTTATAGTTGAGGACTTTTTAGTTTTTGTTATATACCAGGGACGTGCCTAGACATTTTCTAATAAGGGGTTCAAATTTTTTTGTCTTATTTGCCGCTTAAGTACGCATTTATTAGGTATGTACTGCCAGTTAAGTACGCATTGTGCGTATTACGCAATATTTATCAAACTACTAACACATTTTTCTTTCGAATTTTAAATTCTTTACATTTATATATCTATTTATAATAAAAATATTTTTTGAATTATTTTAATCTATAAAAATTGAAATGTATAATAGTTGTGGCCAACATATATACTAAAATAAAACAACTTAAATAAAGTTTAAAATTTCACTAAAAAACATGTGTAGACTTATACAATTAAATTAAAATATCTTAAAATTATAATTAAATGTTTGCTTGATGGTGCAGGGATTCTAATGATATTTTGAAATCTCTGTGAGTTGAAAATTAAAAAAAAAAGGATCAACTTTGTGGCCAACAGATATACAGGATACAGGAAACCAGTCAAAACACGCTCATGTTATTTACTATGTATTTTAGATTGTTTAACTAAAAATTCTGTTTATTTTTATACCTGTTTAGAATTAGTCACAGTGTATAAAATATAATTTTTGACTTAATCTTAATGAAAAAACAAAAATTAAAAGTTTTCGATTAACACACATTGCCAAATTTAGAGGTTGTTTTATAAACTAAGTTTGTTGTTGAGAGTTACAACTTTGTTAGAAATTAATTTTTTTTTATATTAGTGTTACGTGATGGGATATTGTATTCATAACACTATAAAGTACAAATAAAAAAAATTGTGCTATATATTACGTTTATATATCAATCCGTATTTTCTAGAATAAGCAGTTAACATACTTTTAATCCCTCTAATTTTAAAACTGTTTTTAAATGTTACAACTGAAAAATTTTTTAGTTTATTTAGCTGGTTTAGTACTTAATATATAACAATGCAAAATACACTATTTTGAATTTCATTAAAATAAAGATTTCAAACTAAAGAAAATTTTTATCAAAAGCAATATCACTGAAAAACTATACTTAAGGAATTTTAATTTAGTTGTGAGAAAAAGTTTCATAAATGCCAAAACCTAATCTTCACAGCTTTTTAATTAAAAAAAATAGCTTCCATACGATACTATGTGAATTTTTTTAATCTTGTTTCCAAATTAAGTATGTGTAAATAACGCTAAATATTCTGTTTTTAAATAACTTTCAATAAATCTACAATATTTTAAAATAGTCTATACGTTCGGTTTGCTATAATCATTTAAGTATTTATATATTTAATCTATATTTATTTAGTTTAGTTTTTTACAATGTTTATTTTATTATTAATTTTATGTAAACGTTTAATGTATAAGGTTACTTCTTACTGCTTTCTATGATGTCAATAACTAAAGAACAAAAACTTACTACTAGCTTAAAAAAACTTCAAAGATAATTAAATTATTAAACTATAATAAAAAAAAGTATGATATAAGTTAGCTTACAAGTTATATAGTAAAACATGTGACAATTAGTTCAGATTTTAAATCACATAGTGGTAATGACATCTTTTAGTATAAATAGTTAAGTCTTCTTTTACACTAAAAAACAAATTAAGAGTTTTAGTCCGTATGTCACTGCAATACTAACCAAGCTTTTAAAATTGTACAATAACCCATAGAATATTAAACAAATAGTCCCTAAAATCAATAAACCTAACAGATCGTTATTAAATATATTACTTTATTATAGTTTGTAACTTATAAAAATTAAATAAATTAAAACGTTCAATGTAAAAACATTTAAGATAAATTACACAGAAAACCAGAATTCAAGTAATAAACAAAAAAATCGGCGAAAGTTAGCAGAGCCTTGACTTTGTTATAGCGTAAGTTTAACATAAAAGTTTATCATAAAAGTTTGATCATCAGATCACAAGCTTAAATCGTAAATTAATTCCAACTTTTATTTAAGTTTTTGAAAACGTTTAGTTTTGAACTACAAATGCTATTTGTAATTTGTTAAACAAGTAAATAATGTTTGAATGTTCTAAACTTTATAGGTATTATCTAAAGTAGTTTATAAGTTAATCGATTTGAATTGTTTGTATGCTTATAATCTTTAACTCTTATTTCTATCTGAAAAATTGATTACGTTTATAAATTTTTAAATAAAATATTTAGTCCTAAAAGGGAAATTTAAATTATTAAAAAAAAAAACTTCGTCACAAGTTTTTCATTTTACAAAAACTACTTTAAATGCATTTTTACACTGTAAATAGAAACAATACTTTACTAGAGGTTGATTTTAAATCAAGAACTTGCAGGGTAAGCTATAATTCAATATAACAATTTTTAAAATTTAAGAAAGAAATAAAAAGTTTGAAAAGCTTAGTTTTAAAAACTCTTTTTATGTGTAAAATATAATCTAAAAATTTTTTGTAACTTTTTGACATTTCAAATGTTTTAACAACCGTTATGTTTTTTAATTATATTGTAGTTTAAAAAAAAATTAATTGTATTTGTGCGATTAAAATTATTTTCTACTATTTTTTTTTGTCACAATGTAGTGACTTACAAACTAGCAAGCTAATGACAACCTTTAATATTATAGGTTTTCATAAATTCATGTGTCAGTTGTTAGTAAAGTTTGTGGTTTGTATACAATTGTTCAATACAAAACGTTTTGCTATATAAATTTTATTGTAAGTTGAATTATAAATACGAATATCTATATTTTCATTATTATTAATATTTATATTATTAATATTAGAAATTTTAAATTAAATATTATACAGATGGTAGTTAAATATACTTATTATCGTTTAAAGAAATGTTGTTGCAAATATTTTTTTTGTACCTTTGTTTTATATCAACACGTTGTGTAAAACTAAAGTAAAAAACTGTACAATAAAACAGTATATGTAAAGCATTTCAAAAGACGTTTAAGTTTGTTCTTATAAAATGTTATCTTCATTGTGTTCATTATAAAGCTTTTGCTAGTAAATAAAAGTATTTAAGATTAGATTTTTAAATAAGCAGAATACAAAACTAAAATTAGATCAAAAGAAAGGGGTTGACTATGAGTAACGTAATTGAAATTGATTGAGCATCTATATAAAAAAGTTATTGTATAACATCTAACAAATTATATTCAGAATTTAATTTTAGGGAACCTACTATTGTAAAGTATATCTGATAAAACTGTAAGTTCTACAAGTATTAACACACCTTTGTTTCAAAATAAAATTACATACAAAATTTATGTTTTCTATATACGAATTGATAAAATTTTTACTTAAGGTAATTAAAGAAAGCTACAAACAAATGTTTAAAACAATATTTTAAGACTAATAAAAAAAGACATTTTTTTTTGACGAATAAGTAGATTATAATGTTAAAGCTAACTTTCATTACACGGTCTAAACGTTTATAACATTGAAAGAAAAATTTTAGTACTTTATTTCTGCCTAAACTTAGATAAAATGTTATAAACTATTAATGTATTTTCAAAAAAGTTTGCTTTTGATTATGATGACTTGAATTGTTGATAAAAATATAGTTATTGTTATGGCGTTTCTTTTTTCTTAGAAAAAAAATATTATTATATGCTTTAAAAGTGTAAAACTAATTTATTTAAGTTGGCTACAAAAGTAATTTAAATATGCTAATCGCATCCAATAATTCAAACCCAAACTAAATTTTTAAATCATAAACAAAACTCTGTTTTTAAGCAAATAACTTTTTATTACTTTTTATCTAATCATCTTTTTCGTTCAAAGATATTCAGTTTATAATTTCTAATTAAAAAAAAAGTATAACATACGGTAGGTAACAAGCTATACATTTAAATATTTGAAATTTAATTCAGACAAAAAAAAATCATAAACTGGTAAAATGATACCTATAAATAGATACTGCCAACTTAATTCCAACAAAATTAATTAAATGTGTCTTTTAGTTTGTACATACTGCAATAGTGACTAAAATTTTAAAGTTATTAAATAGCCCATTGCATATTAAATCATTAGTCCGTTATATTAAAACACCTAAGATATCGTTAATTAAATATATTCATAAAATTATTCTAGATTATAGCTTCTAAAACTTAAAAAATTAAAAATTCTAACGTAAATAAATTAAATATATATTGCACAGAAAATGATACTTCACTAAATCAAAAATATTATTGGCGAAAGTCTGGAGAGCAGATGCCTGAATTTTCGTATGCCGTGGACAAGATCAAGTTAAACAAAAGTGTTGTTCAAACTAATTCGATCATCAGATCAAAAGTCTATATCAAAAACTAATGTATTATTTAAACTAATGTATATGTTTTATATATTTTTCGTTTTTTTTTACTCTCGTGCAAAAATGACTTTCTGTGCAAAATTGCAACTCGTTCAAAATTGACCCTTGGTGCAAAATTGTCTTCGAAAGTATCTTCTTGCAATTTTATGCCATCTGGAAATTTTACTTCGATCAATTTAAACCGTTTCTCTTAAAATTTATTTGTTAAACACTTATTCTTGAAACATTGATGTATTTTGATAAAGAAATTGAACAACTGATGAACTTCAAGTTGCACAATTAATACACTTTTTTAAAGAATTTTTTTAACAAATATATTAAATATTAGAATAAGTAATTGCTTAAATACTTGTCAAAGCAAAGCTTTCAATTTTTAACAGTAGTTTAAGTAGACATATGTATATGAAATAAGATTATTATTCAAACTTAAACACCTTTTACATTGCCAATTTGAAGGGATTTAATTTGTTTTTTAAACTATGGTTTAAAAATACTGGTACATATGTTTTATAAAGCTAAGCGCTTTAACCATCAGCCAGTTCAATATAAAAAAAGCACTTTACTAATAATAGATGCAAAAACTATAAAAAAAGCAAAAGATAGTGTGACTTATAATTGTGCATTATATACATATATGCATATATATAAATAGATAAATGTGTATACGTTTTTGTGATATTAATTACAAATATTAATTATATTAGACAAAATCAAACAAACTTATAAATTTACTAATTTTCTGCTTTTATAGTAGCTAAACAGCAAAGATTTTGAAGCATCTTTACTTGAAGTCTATAATAGAAGAAACAGATTATTGCTACAAACGCTTAAATGTAATTAAATTTCATAACCTAAACACTTTTTAGAAGTCCAATTCTTTACAGTATTCGGTTCTAATATTAACTAAAACCTTTAATTAATTAATTTAAACTTTTTTTTTTCTTTAACATCAAAATCAATAATATAGATCTATAAACTTACAAAGACTTTTATTTGATAGATTTTAGATCTTTAACTGAGTTTAAAAATCGCTTAAACTAAATTTAGCTTAAAAATAAGAGTTAGCAAAAGTTCCGATTTGTTTTTTTTTTTATTGCATTTTATATGTGTATGATATGTAATTCGTATCAACTGTCAGATATTGGTAAGCAAGAATTACTTTGCACTAATCAATGTAACTCAAAACATTAAAGACTAACAAATTAAAAAAAATTATATCGTTGAAGTTAGCATAAAAGCTTGAAAGTATAAGTTTCAAAACATTATTGTAAAATTGAACTATTTTAAGTCTAGATGCAAGATAAATAAATATATAAAAGACACATTTCAAAAGCAATTTTGTGATGAAAACTTGTTTTAAAATGCATTTCTGTGGAAACAAACTTTTTTTTTCTGCATTGAAACAAACTTCTGCGGGCTTCAATAGGTTTTTTTATTTAAACAGGAGAAAAAAGAAAAGCTAAAAAAGCTGTCCTGAGTCCATATTTTAATATAAAATCTAAACAAAATTTATAATGTTTTATATATATATATACTTTTCATTTTTAAATATGATATAAAACTTTTACTTTTTTTTTTCTTCTGTAATTATTTTTTTTAAGTGTTTTGAATTAAAATTAGTTTTATATAACAATGTTCTATTACATATTATTTGATAAAAAACTATATATTCTTCAATATATGTAAATTAGTGTAGCTTGTTGATATTGTAGAAAACTAAAGGTATATTATAAAATTTTAATTTATTTTTTACCATTATCATTGTAATTTACTTTAAATTCCCACTGAAAAAATCTTAACCTAAGATGTTTTTTAGTTCAGCTTATAGACTAAATTAATAATTTTATTTTATTTTATAAAATGATTTGTTACTTACCATATAAAACGTAACAAATAATTAGTCAGAATTTCTTGACTTACAAACTAGAAACTACAAGCATATTATTTTAATAAAAACGTCAAATAATTTATATTGTTAAATACCAGTATTAGTTTGTGAAATTTAATTTGTTAGATATATAAATAAACACTGTGCTTATCATAAATTTGTTTAGAGTACAACAGTTTTTTTTAGTATAAATATAAATATTTATAAATAAGTATAATTAACAAAAAAAAAACGAAAAGTTTTATAAAATCTTATGAAGCAAGATGTTATTTTATTATAAAGTTATTAAAAATGTATTTTTCTTTAGCAAATGTTTCTAAATATAATGCACTACATACAATTTTAGAGTGTTTTTAATCAATTGTTTAATAAAATTTAACCAAACTTTAATGACACATTAATTAACATTAACTTCATTTGTTAGAGAAAAAATTAAACTTTTGAACAATTACTTATATACATACACTAATTATGTATATAAATATTTTCTGTTTTAATTTTTTATAATTTTTCATTGCAAAAAGGTATTATTAGTGAAAAAATTTCAATATTTAATATATTAAAAAAAAACTGTTACATTCTTAGTTTGCTATTATTTATCGTACAGTTTTTTTTTATTGTAAGTAGAAACACATTAATTAATTTTACTTTCATTCACATTTTTTTAAAAACTTATGTGCTTAAAAATTTGATAAATTTTAAACTGTAATTTTCAAATATAACTATATAATAAAGTGTCATATATAGCTCTATAAAATATAAATGAACTACTAAAGGCTAATAGCTGTTATTGGTCAATAATTTGTTTGATGCTTATTTTACGTGTAAAAACTAAAGGATTTAATGATTTTTAACTACGGAGTGAAACTAAAAGAAAATGATTAACATATTTTTTAATGGTTAAAACAACCATAATAAAAACAAAAAATAATTTACACACATATTAGGCAGCAAAATAAATACTTCACATGAGAACTTTAAATTAAAACACAAACTGGTACTGACATCTAACAATTTAAATAATTGCTAGGTTTTCGATTAATAATTTGAAAAATTTTCTTAGTTTTTGTATTACTGCAAATGTGACAAACTATTTGTGTACATTAGTTATGTAAGCTTTTTGTTGGAATTACTAAACAAAACCTAGTTTAAATAAAACTTTTACCAGTCTTTTTTACGCCTATAATTTATAAAACAACTTAATAAGGCTATACTAAGTTGATCCATAGATTTAATACTTTAAAAATTATTTAAAGCAAGCTACAAATATAATTATCCTTTCTTTAAAGTATGTTTAGTATTTTTAAATTAGGCGGCTTATACATTAAGTGAAAAATTCATATTATTAGAAAAATATTTTCTGGTTTACAGAGAGGCAAATAAATTTCAATTACATAACTACTTTAAAGACAAAAGTTGTTGTTTTTATTCTGAGTTTATAAACTAGTTTTCTAGTGTTTTCAGTTACATAACTGTAACATTGTTAAGTTTATTAAAAACTTTCCTTTTTATAAATTAAATTAACAACGGTGATCAAGATCAGTTTTACTCAAGTTAAATATTTCCGATATTTTAAAATTTTAATTTACAAAATATTAACAACCATTTAGTTTGACAACAATAAAAATGTATATAATATATATTGCTAGTTTATTCATTTTTCTAATAAAGTTTGGTTATTCAACAACGTACTTAGTTTAAAAACATCTTTAAAATATCGTAATTTTTGTAATATTGTTAAGTTTAATTAGTTTTGTCTATGCTTTGACCAGTTAAGACAAATAGCTTAACTAAAAAGTAATTATTTTTAATATTTTGCATAAATTCAACTTATTAAGTGGGACGTGTATTGACAATGTTTTCTATCCGAGAGATGCGAAAAAACGGCACAAACTTATACTAACGCTAGTAGTATAAATTACTGATACTTTTTAGTTACATTAAATATTCATCTTTTACAGTTTGTAAGTTACTACAAATGTGACTACTGTTTTTTTTATATTTATGAGTTACATGCGATTATATTGTTTATTTAAATACAAGAGACACCTTTTTTTAAACTTGTATTAAATGTTTTTGTGTTACACATGTAAATTTAATGTAAAAGGTTGATAAGAACATTTTAATGTTAATTGTAGATTTGCAATTTAAAAATTTACAAAAAGAAGTTAAATGAGTCGAAATTTATTTTAACTATATATGAACAAACTTTATAAATATTAAGCGGTTTATAATTATAACACTCATGTGAGAAACGTCTATTAAAAAAAGTATTGTAAAAATTAAAAGAAAGCAAGTAGATTATGTTCAAGTATAGTACCTGTTTTATTTAATCTCATTTTTTAAATTAGTATGTAAACTAAGTTGTGAGTTGTGAAAATATAATACTTATAATTACATTAGAAACTCTTCTTTAAGAAATAATCTATACATTGTTAATTCAAATCAGTTTTAAGTTATTTAAAGTTTACAAAGCGTAAATTATAAAATTATATAATTTTGTGTCTTACTAAGTTATAAGAGTAAGTTAATATTTACTACAAATTATTTAACAACAATCTTATTTTTAAAAAAAATCTTTAAATATGACAATTTAATTCAATCGACATTTTATAGTTTTGTCCCTTTGTTAATATTTAATTAAAATTTGAATACATTATACTACAACTATTCTTAAACAAATGTAAATATAACAGAACTATTAGCTAAACAATCTAAAAAACATAGCATTTCATAAAAAAAGAGAGTGTTCAACTACAAACATTTTTTTATGATTAAAATTAATTTAATTTCGAGCACAACAAATTCTCAAATACGGTAAGGTTTTAAAAACTTTAAATTAAAAACTATGAGTTAAACAAACCATCTAGCTAAAGTAAATATAAAATATTTAATAAATGTATTTTGTTCAAGAACTTGATTTCAGATTTTTAATTGTAAATAACACCTAAATTTGTAAACCGTGAGGCTAGCTGTTCTACTTATTATTATATTAAAGTTTTTTTTTTCAGTTTTTAAAAACCTCATTATGACTCAGGCTTGTTTATACTCAATCTAGCTAGTTTTATTGACTTAAACAGTGGCAACCCTGCAAGTTTGAAAATTTTTAGAAATTTTAGAAAATCTTGGACTAAATCAGGCTAGTTCAGTTTTTTATAAAAACTCAGGCTAGTTTTCTTTTAGATTTTGAATGAGTTTGAGCTGATCCAGTTTTCAATATTTTGTAAGTTTTTAGTGTATTTTGTTCAAGAACTTGATTTTAGATTTTTAATTGTAAATAACACCTAAATTTGTAAACCTTGAGGCTAGCTGTTCTACTTATTATTAGATTAAAGTTTTTTTTTTCAGTTTTTAAAAACCTCATTCTGACTCAAGCTTGTTTATAGTCACTCTAGCTAGTTTTATTGACTTAAACAGTGGCAACCCTGCAAGTTTGAAAATTTTTGGAATTTTAGAAAATCTTGGACTGACTCAGGCTAGTTTAGTTTTTTATAAAAACTCAGGCTAGTATTCTTTTAGATTTTGAATGAGTTATAGCTGACCCAGTTTTCAATATTTTGTAATTTTCTAGTGTATTTTGTTCAAGAACTTGATTTCAGATTTTTAATTGTAAATAACACCTAAATTTGTAAACCTTGAGGCTAGCTGTTCTACTTATTATTAGATTAATGTTCTTTTTTTCAGTTTTTAAAAACCTCATTCTGACTCAGGCTAGTTTATTTTAGTGATGTACCGGACTCACTATCCGGGTCCGGCCGGATATTGCCATTTTTGTCTGATATCCGGATCCGGCCGGATTCTAATTTGAAAAAAAAAAGTCCGGATCCGGTGGTTCCGGCCGGGCTCTAATTAAAAAAAAAAGTCCGAGTCCGGTTCCGGCCGGATTCTTATTTGAAAAAAAGTCCGGATCCGGTTCCGGCCGGATTCTAGTTTGAAAAAAAAAGTCCGGATCCGGTTCCGGCCGGACCCGGAATTGTGGGTCCGGTACATCACTAGTTACAAGTCACTGTAAGTTTGACTAAATATTAAAATTTACTTTTTAACAAAATAATGTCTTTTCAAAGTTCTTCACAATAATCAAATTGTATATTATATTTGTTAAATACAATTATTATAAAATGTTATAAAGCTAGTAAAGTCTCTTATACAGTTACTTTTTGAAAAATATACTAAATTAAAGTTTTAATATTATTCAATAAATTGTTGACTATGAAACAATAAATGATATATTATATTGCAATTTGAAGCAGTTAAGCTAACAGAACCTTTTGTTAAAATTGTAAAGTACTTTTAATTTTCTAAAATACTTCAAAGTTAAACTACTGTGCTTGTTTATTATTTTCAATGTCATCTCTAAATGGTTTTAGTTTTCTTATAACTTAATCGTTCTAAACTGAAAACATCTGTAATTCGGTGGATAAGTAGTTTTGAAAAACTAAAAGTAGTCTTGTACTTAAACTAAAAATGTTTACCTTAAAAAATATATTATTTGTTTTTTTTTTTATGGTTCTGCGGCATATATATTTTATATATAATTTTAGTGAAAGAATTTTAATTCTTATTGGAAATCTGTTATTATATATAACTGATGTAAATATTAATTTTTTTATACAATATTTCATAATAAATATACAAATTCTTTTGTTAACTTCTATTCTTCTTATAAATACTTTATTATAAATATAAAGTACTTATTCTTTTACTTTTTTTGAAATACTCTAATAATATCTAAATAGTTTAAAATCTAAAAGAAAATGTGTTGGACCTTTTTCGAAGATGTTCGTAAATAAATCTAATACAAAAGAAAAATTGTTTTGTT
>NW_028140375.1:0-28390 GCF_965202585.1 Thalia democratica | reverse complement strand
TCTACCGTAATTGATATTTATTAGGAATTATGCAAACCTGTTATAGAATAAATAACTTAGAACAATTTTAATATAAAAAGACTACTTAAATACAATACAAACTAGGTTAAATAAGAAGTATTTTAAAAGATCAAATAAATAAGTAAAACTTTCATAAAATAATGTCTGCTACTGAATTCTAATATAATGCGAAGGATGAGGTTCATGAATGCTTGCAAATTTTTCTAATCTGATTCTAAATCAGTCAAATAAAGCCTCAAGTCACCTCCTTTACAAATATCTAGATTAGATATTTTGCTCAAGATGTTGATAACTAAACTAAAAGCTTTCTCAACAGCATAGCTAGAAGGAAAAACTATACACAACAATCTAAATTCCTCTCAAATGATTGGATACTTTTGCCTTAGTTTTTGTTGAGTCCAAAAACTTTCATACCGTTCTTGGGGAAAAAATTACTTTAAATTCAAGGCAAGTTTGTAAGTCTGAGAAGGTTTCCTGTGAGTCGTTTACTTCAAAAAGATCTGCCACGAAAAGGATCTATATTTTTATATACATGATAGCTTTTTTGTGTCAAATCGAAATTTTACTACTTAATATGTTGAAGTTGTTAAAAATTCCAGATTTTTAGATTTTTTTTTTGCTTAAATTGTCAAATTCCAGGTTTTTCAAGGTAAATTGGCAACCCTGTATATTTTTATTTCTTAGTCTAACTTAATGACTTTTCAAAAACAATTGGAAGTATCATGAGGTTTAGTTAATATAGAAAACATAGACTTTTACAAACCATTTATGATCCTAAATAATATATATTTCAGGTTAAAAAATAGGGAGAGGAATTCCGATCGTCTACGATCTATGTAATTGTTAAATAAGAAAATATACGTAATTAACATGAAAGTAGGAGCCATAAGTACTTCATTTTTTTCTCTATATTTTACATAAACACAATAAACTTTTTTGTTTAAGTTTTACCTCAGGGTCAAATATTTAATAGCAAGTTAAAATTAGTAAAATAGCAAGATATAAAGTAAAAATTTTATGACAGCCCAAAATTTTAAAATCGCCCCCTTTTCGCCCCCTTACTAGTTATCGCCCACCCTTTCGCCCCCTTACTAATTATCGCCCCCCGAATTACTAAAATCGCCCCCAGGGGGGCGATATCGCCCACTTTGGGAAACCCTGTTATAAAGGCATGTACCTATATAAATGATCAGAGGTAATCTATTCTTAGACTAACTAGGACAACTCAAGTGTACTTTAATTATATACAAAAATTTTAGTATTCAAGCTCATTTTTGAAACAGAGACTAGCTCAGATACTTTTCTTAATACCAACAGTAGTTCTTGCTGCTCTAGACATTTTCAAAAAAGTATGTTTATTAACATTAAAAACAAAACATATCAAAACAAGAAGTTAACCGATCTCATTAGTAATTCAATAACAATTTTAATAAACTGTTAAAATTATCAATTATAACATTGGTATCTTTCTCTATGAAGTACTACAGTTGTAAAATAAGAAAAGTTGAAAATAGTTGAATGCAACTTTAGTTGATTTTAATTTAGTTTTTCTTCAAAATAAATAATTATAACACATAACAATCAGTTTGTTCAATGAACATCAAAACCATAGATTTGAGCACCACGAAATCTCCTACAAAAATCATCAAGAAATATAGTGCACTAATTAGACTTTTTTTGTTGGGTTTTTTTTTCAAACCTTTTGATTAATATAAATAGTATTCACTAAAAAGATTTTTTTGAATAAATAACTAGTAATTAAGGTATATTAAGAACACTGAGGTTTTGTTATAGCTTTGAGATGATGTTTTTTATTAAATCATATGTGTAATATATCAATAAATAAACGATTTTTTAAATATTGAGTAAATTGCTATTTTCTATGAAAACTTCAACATTCCCTGTTAATGTATTTACTGGTTGCTTTAAATCTGTAAAAAGTTGATCTTTATATTATCTAAGTTTTATAAAAGTTAAAATATTAAGAATTTTCTACAAACATTTACAAATTGAAATATGCAATTTAAGTTGGTATAAAGTTAAAAATAAAACATCAAAAATATAATAAAAAAGAGTTTGAGTAGTTGATAAGTTTTAAAACTTGGTTTAAAAAGTTTCTTTTAATGTTTCTTCTTAAAACACTGAGATTACCTAGAATATAAGTTATATTTGCCATTTTTAGCATATCCCAAGACTAATATTTTTATATGTTTTGATAACTTTTTTGCTTATTTACAAAAAAATCAAATATTATAGTAAAAATGAAGATACTAATCTCACTAATTAAACTCCTTTTTTGCTTAAGTTTTATGATCAGATTAAAAACATAACAACTAAAAGTGTTATTTTGTTTGTAAGGGTTTGTTGTCAAAGCTAACTACAAGAAAACAGTTCTTTCAATAAAAAGTAAAAACTCGTTCTGGTTAAATACCTAAAACTGCAAACACAATTTACCTAAGTGTGATGCAGCTGCAGCTCGTGTGAAAAACGTTAAAATAAAATTACTTGTGAAATAAGTTTTAATGAAGGTCAACAAGGTCTAGTTAGAATAAATTTTAAGTAGTTTTAGTTTGACAATATATTTTTCATTCAAAAAGTACCATTGCAACACCTGAAGATTTATACGTCAACTAAACCGGAGATTCCAAACTTCGCCGACTGATTCGTACATGCGGAAGTATCCATTATTGCAAACAGAAATAACCTTGGTGCTGTTAGTGATAGGGGTGATCGGCGGTATTCAATCAACATAAGCTGTTGCAAAAGCTACAGTTGGAATGCTGCTGCACTCTGTGTGAAAAACGACAAAGTTAAAGATCCGGTTGTGAAATAATACTTTAATGAGGTGTTTTATCAACAAAACTGCTTACGCCGGTCACTTGAAACTTTAGCAGTTGCAGTGCTTCAGCTAGTACAATTTTTTTGTAAATTTCTTGCTTAATGCCTTTCACTAATTTTAGTTATGTTTTACCCACATAATGACACATATTTTTATAAACAATCTAAAATACATATCAATTACCCAATATCTAACTATCTTACTCTACTCAGTTTAAAAGGTCACTCAAAAGTGGCTAAATTATTTCGAAACTCTAGTTTTAAACCCTTGCTAATTAGATTACTGGTGTTTATCTAAATTTATACTAGTTTATGATGTCCTTCTCATTGAATAAACTAAAACAATAAAACAAAACGTATATATAAAAAAATTAACGCATGCAACATCATTTTGGCAAGTTTGTCCTGGAAGTTTTAACTTGTATAGAAGAAGGTAGCAAACAAACTTGCTGTTTAGTTTCAATAGTTTTAAAAAAATGCTAGCGCAACTATTTAAGCAAAAATAAATAATTATTAGTTAAGTATGAAGCGTTAATCAAAATAGTAAGATGAGCATTCTGAAAACTTTGCTATGTATTATAGTTACTGAATTTCTGTGAAAGAATTGCAACATATTTATTCTAGAATGATGTTTTCATCTAAGACAAGCATACATTTAATTAGTGTTTATAACTACTTATTTCTTAAACTTTAAAAACCCTGCTAAGCAGTAGGCTAAAACCAAAACAATATTTAATATTTTTATTTCCAATTCTTAAATTTCATAATTATTTAGCACTTTAAATTGTTGTGCTCCTTCAGTTTCAATTACATTTTAATCGACATTTATTTTTGTACCCGCTAGACTTTTAATTTCTCGTAGATTCTAGTGAAATTTATATCTTCGGTTTACTATTTAATCAAGAAGAAAAATATATATGTAATTATTAATTATATCTGCTGTTCCTTTTTAATTTCTTTATTCAGTTGTTCTGAGATGTTAAACATATATATACATATTACACATTTTATTAACCAAAAATTATATACAAAGTTTGATATATTAATTTAGTTCTAATAAGGAATCAAGAAGGAGAACTTTAGTTTCAAAATGTTAATTTGTTCTAAATTAATATTCTTGGCAGTTTAAATATTTTTTGCGCAAAATGTGGGTAGATATTGTATAAGTTGCAGGAAATAAAACCATTTAAGTTTGAAAATCTTTTTAGATAAATTAATTTACATATCATAAACAGAGCCAACTTAACATCAAGTTATTTAGTGATTTTAATGTGCTTAAATTACTTTAATTGTTTTTTTCTCATTTATGAATACATATCTAAACCTAAGTACTGTAACTTTTGATATTTAAAACTAGATTTTTCTTTATGTATGTTATCAAATAACAATATAAAAAAACTATGTTTAAATATGGATATAAAAGTTAGTTTTGACAATTTTGGGTTTTTGTTAGAAATTATTTTTTAAATTTTCACAAACTAGAAACGTAAAAACATTTTTGCTAAAGTTGAAATTAATCAAAAAAATGTTTTTTTTTTGTAGTTAATCATTTAAATGAGCCATCAAAATCAGTAATGTAGTTTAGATATAAACTTATTTATGTTTAAAAGTTTCGATAATACAAAACCGCTAAAGTTTATATGCGATTAAAAGCAGCATTAACAGCAACCGACCTCAGTTAAAAAGGTGTTTAGTTTTAATTATTTAGTTGTATAGAAATTTCTTGTTGTGAAAACAAAAACCACAGTCTACTGTTAGTATTACATATTTTTCCCTAATAAAAACACAACATTTTATCCTTTTTTGTTTTGTTTTCTACCGAAACACTACTTAAAATGAAAAATTGCTAAATATTAAGTAAGCAGAAACATATTTTTATTACTCTAAACTAGCTTTTTCTTAATAAACACAGTTTAATAAACGCATGATTAATAACTGTTTTTTAAACTAGTAAAAAATATCGGGCCCTTATAGATTTTAATGATACAAAAAATTACAAGATAGGTTTCAAAACTTTGTGGGTTGAAAATTAATTATAATTACATATAAATCAATACTTTCATATAGGAAAATATTTTAAGAACTTGATAATCGAACAAGAACTTGTTAATAAAATAATAAGTTAACATCTTAACAGTTTAAACAAAGTAAAGCCAGCAGGGCCGGAGAAATACTTGATTCCTTTAGTACTGCCCTATGTCAATAAGAACTTAGATATTTGTCAATTAGTAAGTAAGACTTATCATTCGGCGAAGCCGATTGTTATTAACGTATCTAAACCAATGTTCAGACCTCAGGGAAAAGATCCGATAGCAGAATTATACAAAGTACGGTAGTTTACCAGTTTAACTGCTTCTGTGAAGCTAGTTATGTCGGGATGACCTCAAGACAATTTGGCAAAAGAATAAAGGAACATATTTCAAAAAGTATCGATGAATTTCGTAAGAGTAAGAAAAAAACTAAATCTATTAGAGTATTAAATGCTTCAAAAAAATCTGCAATTGCTAAAAACTTGAATATAACCTTGAATGTGCTAGTAATTATAACTTGAAAAGATTTAGAATTATTAAAAAATGTTTTCACATTTCGGATTTAATCAAACTTGAAGCTATTTGTATTTTTTAAGAAAACCTAAGTTGTGTAAACATAAAGATTTTAATTATACTGTTTCGTTGTTTTCTTGAATTGTTTTATAACTTGTTGCTCTGTTTTATTATTTTTTTAGTTGCATTGTTATTAGAAGTACTAATGTATTGTTAATTACTCTATGCTTTATTATTAATTACGTTGATTGCACTTTTAGTATATAAGCTAGATTTGAAACTTTATTTTCATTGCTTAGTATACAACTGACGAAAGAAGCATGAAATATATTTTGTTTTGAAAAATTGAGTCTTATTTATATTGTTTGAAAGAATTTATTTTAGTTTCAAAAAATGTTTAATTATCTAAAAAATATTTTAAGCAATTACATAAGACTCCTATCATTATCATAAAATGTGTTTAGTTTTTATGTTGAAAGTTTTTGTTTTGGTTGATTTTTATTAAATAGTTATTTTTAAACTTTAGTTAGACTTAATGTAGATAATTGATGACAAAAATTTCTTAAATGTTGCACAGCCAGTTGGGTACGCTTTTTATCGCTATGTTCAAAGTGCATACCAAGGTTGCAATTTAATGTTCTAAGTCTTATATATCTAAACAAACACACCGATACACATCCTACCAATAGAACATAAAACTTTTACGAAACTAAATCACTTGAAACTTAACTAACATTTATTTTTTTGTTTTATAAAGCAAATACCTTAAAAAAACACCTAACTCTACCTTAAAAAAAATAAATAAAAATGAAAAACTTATTTTATTGAGTTTAACTGACTTTCATTATTGAAAGTTTACAATGTCTACATAATTAAAGGGGTAGAGTAGACTAAAGATTAAAGTATAGTATACAAAGTAAAACCAAAATTGATGTTTACAAATAAAGTTTTGTTTTTATCAGGATCAATTTGGCAACGTAACCTTTTATTTTTCCTTAATAGTAAAGTATAACTTCTATCGCTAGTAAGTTATTTTGTTTTGAATATAACTAGATCTTTAAGATTAATATTAAGATGTTGTTTTTACACTTTACTTATAGCTCTTAGTAAAACTAGATATTGTGCACTATTAATTGCGTAATTTACAAAAAAAATAGGGAGCTTCACAAGACTAACAAAAAAAAATAAGCAGAAGATAACAATTTCTATCAGATAATTAGCAAAAAATGTAAGAGGCATATATTTTATACAAGCGATAAACGTATATAAAACACAAAATTGGTACAAACTGCAAGTTAGGTACGCTTTTTTGCGCTGTGTTCATAATTGCATACCTAAGTTGCAGGTTAATGCATTCAGTTAAATAAATCTTAAAATACAAAGATACTCATTCTACTAAAAAACGTGCAAGTTATATATAATAATAAATCATTTAAAATTAAATTGACATTGACTTTAATATTCAATAAAACATAAGAAAAATTTAATTAAGTTTCACTAATTTTATTTATTCTAAGTTTACAATGTCTACTGGGGTTAAAATATTCTGAAGTGAAAAAATCACTATTCAGACCAAAATGGATGTCTACATATATAAATTTATTTTTATTTTTCATCAGGATCAATTAGGCAAAATTATCTTTATTTATTTATTTTTTATTAGTAAACAACAATTTCTAATTCTAGTAGGCTATTATCGTTTTTATGTAATTAAGTTATTTGAGATATTAAACTTTATCTAAAAACTAATTAATAACTTATAGTTTTTGATAAAACTTTATACTATGCCATACTTATTGTGTAATCTACAAAAACAAAAAACTTTGCAAGGGGTTTTTAAAATTAGACACAGCGCTTTCTACAAATATGTTAGCCCCTTTACTTGCTAGATACTCTTCTTTTGCTGTGTTTTTACTTAACTTACTTAGTCTTAATAGATAATAACCCTTATGATTAAAATCGATCTTAAAATGTCTCTTAGACTTGGTTGAAAGCACTGTAAAATACAACTTAAATCCTATTGCCGAGTATTTTTTAACCCTATACAGATTGCTTATTACAACATCGGATGTCGATATTGCACACTTTTTAAAACCTTATTCTTATGCCTAGTAGGGTTGCTAAATTTTTGAAAATATAAAGTCTAAATTTTTTATTTTTCTATAACAAAGGTCAGGTAACTGCGGCCCTTGATGTTTAAATCTACTGCCTGCGAGCATGTTTTCTATTTAATTCTAATGCGGCCCGCGAGCATGTAAATGTGGCCCTCAAACATGTAAATTTGGCCCGCTAAACAAAAATATATTTAATTTTACTTAAAAAAACCAAAAAACGGTATTTTTATTAATTTTGTTTTTAAGTTTCTGGATATTATTTAAAAACTTTTTATTTTGTTTACTGCTTAAGCTTAAATATGTGAAAAAGACACATATAGTAGTTCTAACAGCTTTTTTTAAGTTTAGTTTTGTTGTTCCTTTCAAACAACATTATCTTGAAGTTTATACAAAATCTTACGCCCTTAGATTAGAAATTTTTTTTAGATTCAGTAAGTTGACAATGCAATAAGTAATTTTATTAAGTATAAAGGATAATATGTGTACAAACACTGTGCAAATATTACAGTTTGTGATCAGAAGATGGCAATTTTTTATAATTCAGGTCTTTGCTTTGACATGTGATTATAAAATTTTTACATTTTTAACTCCTCTATCACTATATTGATATTTCAAAAGAAAAATTAAAAAGAAATAAACAACTATTTACAATTACTAACTATTTTTTAATTTGTAAATTATTTTGTTTAATGGCAAAGTTTTTCAATATTAGCTTTTTTATCATTTTTATCTATTAAAAAGACTGACTTGTTTGATGTAACTTATTGTTACTTTTTTGTTTGAAAAAGTTGCAAATAAGAAAACTTTAAATTGATTATTAAGTTAAGGACTTGAAAAGAAAAAAACTTGCATAATTTAAAATGAAATTAATAATGTAAATTTTGTTATATGTTTGTTTATTAACAAAATAACTAAAACTTTAAATATGTGCTATGCAATTTATTAAATTTTAAAGTTTTTTTTTCAACAACTTAAAATAAGAAAGTAACTTAATAAATAGAAGTTGATTCTATAAAAAGTGTACAAACTGATCTACATCTGTTTTAAGAGCTTAGTTTTTTTACAGATATCATTGAGAGTTGTTTGTAAATGACTACTGTAATGGTTGTCTTCAAAATGCGAAAGGCTAAAAGAATAAGAAAAAAACAACAGTTTATGAAACCGAACTAGAAGAGGAAATGGATGGCAAATTTAACTAATATTTTTATAGCATCACTGTGTTTGTAGCTGAACTTTTATTGTTGAGTATCGTGTCAGTTTTTTTCAAACACAAAACGTCTGTTAGATAGGTTACTTCTTTGTAAAAAAGTTAGCGGGTAATAATAGACCAATATTGTTATTTTACTTATAAAAAATTTTTAATAATGATAGAAATAGTATAAGAAAATAAGTTTTATACTATATATTGATTTTAGACTCTAAAATTAAATAAAAAAGTTAAAAGGCCAGACCAGATCGCTATAAGTAGCTAAATAAGACTAAAGTCGATTAAAATTAAAAACTGAAGCCCGCAGAAAATTTTGAAATTTGGCCCGCGAGAACCAGTTGCCTGCCGACCCCTGTTCTAAAACGTAAAATTTGTTTGTTTAAAACTTTATACATCACTAAGTCGTATTTTTAAAGGACATTAAATTATCTTTAACTTATTTGCAGTCTTTTAAATTTTAGAAAGATAGATCTTATAAACTTATATAAATGTTTCTAAATTAATATATTTTAAACTTATTTTTATTTTCTGAAAGTTTGAGGTAGTTATCTCAAAAAACGTAGGAGTAGATAGATTTTTAGTTATTTATTGTTATTTGCCGTTTTAGTTTGTGCCTCCCATAAGGATCCTATAGTTGCCTCCGACTTTGACCGGTTATCTCAAAAATTATTTGAACTTTTAAAACCTGTAAAAAGCATCTTGTAGCTTTATAAAAACTGTATAAAATAAGATCAAATACAAAAAAGGGTGTTTACCCACCCCTATGCCCTTAATATATATTTGCTTGAGATAGCATTAAGACTTTGAAATTATATTATTTTCTATACTTAAATTCATTTTTACTTGTTTTAGTAGCTCAGAAATAATAATTAAAAAATTAGAAGCAAAAATCAAATTTGTATGGTTTTGGTTAACTATTCATGTTGAACCTTAGATTTGTAAAACTTACGGTGGAATTTTATTAGCTTAAAAAAAAGTTACTAAAATAAAATTCACAAGTTTAAATATTTCAGTGTTTAAACAAATCAGTTTACAGACAACATTTATTTTATGATTTTTCGTATTTTGAAGTAAAGGCAAATACTTCCTGTTCTGGTATGATAACTGAAAAAAAAATAAAGTTTTTTGTAAAAAATTCTTATTTTTATTTTTTATTTTTAAATAATTTAAGATGAAAATAATAATAGTTTACGTTTTGTTTGCTATAAATTTAGTAAAATACTCACAAACATTCTTAAAGAAGTTTTATTACCAATATTTTTAATTGGTTAGCTCATTTATATATGTTAAAATTGGTTAACTCACTGGCTTATTATAAAACCTTGTCACTATAAAGATGTTCTTTTTCGTTTCTATACTTTACATTTTCTTCTATTATATTTTTATATAATGTCGATATAATTTACTCTAATGTTTTTAAATCATTCTAAGTATTAAGGTATTACTTATCGTTTTTAATTTGTTTTACAACTTACAGAAAATCAAAAAAAATGAAGAAAGCTATATAGTTTCCATATAAACAAAAAAAGTTTTATTACATTAAGATATGGAATACAAAATATGTACAGAGATAGAGAATTATAATTATACTAAAAAAGCACAACGCTGTTTTCTTTATCCCAATATTTCAATCTTTCAAATTATCAAAAGCATTTTTGAATACGATTGAGCGTTGCTTCCCAATCATTGCTGGTTCTACAAACTTTTTAGACTTAGACGTTATGTCTTTGAAGAAAATTTTAGCAAGTTCTGAGTTGTTCAATGATTCTGAACTTCAAGTATTCCATGCAGTAAAAAGATGGTTGTCTCATTAACCTTCTGAACGTAGCAAATATGCAAAAGATCTTTTACTTAAGATACGTCTACCGCTATTTATCAGTTCCTGCATTAAATTATATTCTAAATCAAACTCCATGTTCTGTCATGAATGAAAATTGTTTGGAAGTGTAATAAAAAAAAGGAAGACTATCGACTAAGAACTACAAATAGGCACAGTTTTCAAGATAGTTTTAATTCTATTATAGCTGAAGGTTTAAATAAAAACACAACAAATAGTATGAGGAATGGCATTTTTATAGCCTATCTAATGTAAAAAAATTATCGAAACTTGAAATACCGAAGAAAACGATCTGAAATTGTTTGCGTTAAAAGTGAAATATACGTGTTTGGTGGCTACAATGATAAAGCAAATAATGTCTGTAGAAAAATATTCACCTTCTACTAACAATTGGGATGTTATAACTCAAATGTTTGATGATTGAGTTAAATTTTGTACATGTTCATTCATTAATAATATATATGTGTTAGGAGGATCTTTAGTAGGTGATACCACTTCTTGCCTTGTTCTAGTTACAATAAATACAACATGGAAAGAAATATCTAGAATGAACGTAGCAAGACGATATGCATCATGTGTTGTGTTTGAAGGAAGAATTATAATTTCTGGTGGCTACAACACAAACAATAAAGGATTAAACACTGTAGAGGCAAATATTGATGATTCATGGTTAAAAATTCTTAACATGGTTGAAGAACGAACATGCCACAAATCAGTTGCTATTATGAACAACTATTTGTAGTTGGAGGTTGGTATACAAATCCTGTTGAAATTTTTGATTCATGTTGTAACAAGTTTGTTTTGTTGCAACAAGTTCCTCAAGGATTTAGTACATGTCTATCAAATATTTCTGACGTCCCTACAGTGGGAAACAAAATTGTCACTTTTATCAATATAGAAGGATGTGCATTGGTTTATGACATTATAAATAATGAGTGGTCAAAAAAGTTATGTAAAGCAACAAAAAATCTTAAATGCTTTTCTTGTTCTAAATTGCCAAAATTATTTAGCATCACACAGTAAATATTAAGATAAGCGTGTTCTTTTTTTTCCTCATCTTTGTTGCATTTCACTGTTTGTTTGTTATGTTTAGAAATGTATACAAACTTAATGATTGTTTTATTAATAGAGCTTTTCTATATCAAAATATTGGTTTTTATTTTGAATATTTACAAGTTTAACAAAAATAACAGAAAAAAAAAATTAATTAACATACAATCTAGATTTCTTGTTTAACTAGATTTTTCCTTGAAATTTTTTATACGTGTTATTGATTTATAACTTCAAAACAATCTATCTGTCTTTATCTTTTTGTTTAATACACTAAGAAATTTAAAAAAAATAAAGGCAATTTATACTGAATTGATTTATTTTTTTATTAGTTTATAGTTTATTTTTAAATATAAAATACAGTAAACAACACAACTACTTTAGAATTTTTGCTTAGTTTAAATTAACTATTCATTTAAAGTTTAGAGAGTCCAGCAAATAAATCTTATGTGTATTGAAAACATTTTATTTAAATGTACTACATTTATTTATATTGATTATAGTAATCGGCCGAAAAAAAAAACAAGTGGTAGTACGAAAACCGTCGAATAAAGTTGTAATTTACGGAGTCTTACATTAATAATTTATAAAAAGTCGTTTGCAATATCAAAATAAAAATAAGTTTAAAATATATTAATTAAGAAACATTTATTTAAGTTTATATTATCTATCTTTCTAAAATTTAAAAGACTGCAAATAAGTTAAAGATAATTTAATGTCCTTTAAAAATACGACTTAGTGATGTATAAAGTTTTTAAACAAACAAATTTTTACGTTTTAGAACAGGGGTCGGCAGGCAACTGGTTCTCGCGGGCCAAATTTCAAAATTTTCTGCGGGCTTCAGTTTTTAATTTTAATCGACTTTAGTCTTATTTAGCTACTTATAGCGATCTGGCCTGGCCTTTTAAATTTTTTATTAAATTTTAGAGTCTAAAATCAGTATATAGTATAATACTTATTTTCTTATACTATTTCTATCATTATTAATAATTTTTTATAAGTAAAATAACAATATTGGTCTATTATTACCACCTAATTTTTTTACAAAGAAGTAACCTATCTATCAGACGTTTTGTGTTTGAAAAAAACTGACACGATACTCAACAATAAAAGTTCAGCTACAAACACAGTGATTCTATAAAAATATTAGTTAAATTTGGTATCCATTTCCTCTTCTAGTTCGGTTTCATAAATTGTTGTTTTTTTCTTATTCTTTTAGCCTTTCGCATTTTGAAGACAACCATTACAGTAGTCATTTACAAGCAACTCTCACTGATATCTGTAAAAAGCTAAGCTCTAAAAACAGATGTAGATCACTTTGTACACTTTTTATAGAATCAACTTCTATTTATTAAGTTACTTTCTTATTTTAAGTTGTTGAAAATAAACTTTAAAATTTAATAAATTGCTTAGCACATATTTAAAGTTTTAGTTATTTTGTTAAGTAAACAACCATATAACAAAATTTACATTATTAATTTCATTTTAAATTATGCAAGTTTTTTTCTTTTCAAGTCCTTAACTTAATAATCAATTTAAAGTTTTCTTATTTGCAACTTTTTCAAACAAAAAAGTAACAATAAGTTACATGAAACAAGTCAGTGTTTTTAATAGATAAAAATTATAAAAAAGCTATGATTGAAAAACTTTGCCATTAAACAAAATAAATAACAAATTAAAAAAAAGTTAGTAAATGAAAATAGTTGTTTATTTCTTTTTCATTTTTCTTTTGAAATATCAATATAGTGATAGAGGAGTTAAAAATGTAAAAATTTTATAATCACATGTCAAAGCAAAGACCTAAATTATAAAAAATTGCCATCTTCTGATCACAAACTGTAATATTTGCACAGTGTTTGTACACATATTAACCTTTATACTTAATAAAATTACTTATTGCATTGTCAACTTACTGAATCTAAAAAAATTTCTAATCTAAGGGCGTAAGCTTTTGTATGAACTTTAAGATAATGTTGTTTGAAAGGAAAAACAAAACTAAACTTGAAAAAAGCTGTTAGAACTTCTATATGTGTCTTTTTCACATATTTAAGCTTAAGCAGTAAACAAAACAAACGGTTTTTAAATAATATCCAGAAATTTAAAAACTAAACTAATAAAAATACTGTTTTTTGTTTTTTTTTAAGTAAAATTAAATATAGTTTTGTTTAGCGGGCCAAATTTACATGTTTGAGGGCCACATTTACATGTTTGCGGGCCGCATTCGAATTAAATATAAAACACGCTCGCAGGCAGTAGATTTAAACATCAAGGGCCGCAGTTACCTGACCTTTGTTATAGAAAAATAAAAAATTTAGACTTTATATTTTTCAAAAATTTAGCAACCCTACTAGGCATAAGAATAAGGTTTTAAAAAGTGTGCAATATCGACATCCGATGTTGTAATAAGCAATCTGTATAGGGTTAAAAAATACTCGGCAATAGGATTTAAGTTGTTATTTTACAGTGCTTTCAACCAAGTCTAAGAGACATTTTAAGGTCGATTTTAATCATAAGGATTATTATCTATTAAGTCTAAGTAAGTTAAGTAGAAACACAGCAAAAGAAGAGTACCTAGCAAATAAATGGGCTAACATATTTGTAGAAAGCGCTGTGTCTAATTTTAAAAACTCCTTGCAAAGTTTTTTGTTTTTGTAGATTACACAATAAGTATAGCATAGTGTAAAGTTTTATCAAAAACTATAAGTTAATAATTAGGTTTTAGATAAAATTTAATATCTTAAATAACTTAATTACATAAAAACGATAATAGCTTACTAGCATTAGAAATTGTTATTTACTAATAAAAAGTAAATAAACCAAGATAATTTTGCTTAATTGATCCTGATGAAAAATAAAAATAAATTTTTATATGTAGACATCCATTTTGGTCTGAATAGTGCGTTTTTCACTTCAGTATATTTAACCCCAGTGTAATGATATTAACATTTAATTTTCTTATTTTAAAGCGTGTGAATAAATACGGAATTTTCTGTAACAATAATATTAACGATATGCTTTCTCAAAACAATTATACCAATTCCCAAAACAACTCAAGGGAGTTAATTTCATTCCGACGCGTATATATCGGCGTTTTGTCAATCAAATACGCGTTAAGGTTAGTTGCAAAGTTATTCCGCGGTATGATTTAGTTACGATTAAGTTAAACGTTTTACTTCAATTATCGAGAATCAAGAAAACGTCTACATAGCGGAGTTGATGTTAGTATTTATGTAACTTTACGATTGTTGATACTTTTATAGATTTTATTTGTGTCCTGATTTAATAGTTTCTTTCTTCAGAACTAAGAATTATTATTGAAAATAAAGTAAATTGCATTTATTCAAAGTGTGTTTTATTCATAACTTAGGAAATAGTTTTGTAACTTATACTGTTAGTATATTATTTACTTCTCGTAAGTATAGCAGCCAGTAAGTTACTGAAGACCACGTAGTTAAGACATAAAACATAAAAACCAATAAAATAACCCAATTGGTTAAACCAGTAGACATTGTAAACTTAGAATAATTAAAATTAATGAAACTTAATTAAATTTTTCTTATGTTTTATTGAATATTAAAGTCAATGTCAATTTAATTTTAAATGATTTGGTGTTATATATAACTTGCACGTTTTTTTAGTAGAATGAGTATCTTTGTATTTTAGATTTATTTAACTGGGTACATTAACCTGCAACTTAGGTATGCATTATGAACACAGCGCAAAAAAGCGTACCTAACTTGCAGTTTGTACCAATTTTGTGTATTATATACGTTTATCGATTGTATAAAATATATGCCTCTTACATTTTTTGCTAATTATCTGATAGAAATTGTTATCTTCTGCTTATTTTTTTTTTGTTCGTCTTCTGAAGCTCCCTATATTTTTTTGTAAATTACGCAATTAATAGTGCACAATATTTAGTTTTACTAAGAGCTATAAGTAAAGTGTAAAAACAACATCTTAATATTAATCTTAAAGATCTAGTTTTATTCAAAACTAAATAACTTACTAGCGATAGAAGTTATACTTTACTATAAAGGAAAAATAAAAGGTTACGTTGCCATATTGATCCTGATAAAAACAAAACTTTATTTGTAAACATCAATTTTGGTTTTACTTTGTATATTATACTTTGATCTTTAGTCTACTTTACCCCTTTTATTATGTAGACATTGTAAACTTTCAATAATGAAAGTCAGTTAAACTCAATAAAATAAGTGTTTTATTTTTCTTTTTTTTTTTTAAGGTAGAGTTAGGTGTTTTTTAAGGTATTTTCTTTATAAAACAAAAAATCAATATAAGTTAAGTTTCAAGTGATTTAGTTTCGTAAAAGTTTCATGTTCTATTGGTAGGATGTGTATCGATGTGTTTGTTTAGATATATAAGACTAAGAACATTAAAGTGAAACCTTGGTATGCACTTTGAACATAGCGATAAAAAGCGTACCCAACTGGCTGTGCAACATTTAAGAAATTTTTGTCATCAATTATCTACATTAAGTCTAATTAAAGTTTAAAAATAACTATTTAATAAAAATCAACCAAAACAAAAACTTTCAACATAAAAACTAAACACATTTTTTGATAATGATAGGAGTCTTATGTAATTGCTTAAAATATTTTTTAGATAATTAAACATTTTTTGAAACTAAAATAAATTCTTTCAAACAATATTAATAAGACTCAATTTTTTAAAACAATATATATTTCATGCTTCCTTCGTCAGTTGTATACTAAGCAATGAAAATAAAATTTCAAATCTAGCTTATATAGTAAAAATGCAATCAACGTAATTAATAATAAAGCATAAAGTAATTAACAATACATTAGTACTTCTAATAACAATGCAACTAAAAAAATAATAAAACAGAGCAACAAGTTATAAAACAATTCAAGAAAACAACGAAACAGTATAATTAAAATCTTTATGTTTACACAACTTAGGTTTTCATAACAAAACACAAATAGCTTCAAGTTTGATTAAATCCGAAATGTGAAAACATTTTTTTAATAATTCTAAATCTTTTCAAGTTATAATTACTAGCACATTCAAGGTTGTATACCAAGTTTTCAGCAATTGCAGATTTTTTTGAAGCATTTAATACTCTAATAGATTTAGTTTTCTTCTTACTCTTACAAAATTCATCGATACTTTTAGGAATATGTTCCTTTATTCTTTTACCAAATTGTCTTGAGGTCATCCCGACATAACTAGCTTCACAGAAGCAGTTAAACTGGTAAACTACCGTACTTTGTTTAAATTCTGCTATCGGATCTTTTCCCTGAGGTCTGATTATTGGTTTAGATACGAAAATAACAATCGGCCTCGCCGAATGATAAGTCTTACTTACTAAATGACAAATATCTAAGTTCTTATTGACATAGGGCAGTACTAAAGGAATCAAGTATTTCTCCGGCCCTGCTGGCTTTACTTTGTTTAAACTGTTAAGATGTAAATTTATAATTTTATTAACAAGTTCTTGTTCGATTATCAAGTTCTTAAAATATTTTCCTATATGAAAGTATTGATTTATATGTAATTATAATTTATTTTCAACCCACAAAGTTTTGAAACCTATCTTGTAATTTTTTGTATCATTAAAATCTATAAGGGCCCGATATTTTTTACTAGTTTAAAAAACAGTCATTAATCATGCGTTTATTAAACTGTGTTTATTAAGAAAAAGCTAGTTTAGAGTAATAAAAATATGTTTCTGCTTACTTAATATTTAGCAATCTTTTCATTTTAAGTAGTGTTTCGGTAGAAAACACAACAAAAAAGGATAAAATGTTGTGTTTTTTATAAGGGAAAAATATGTAATACTAACAGTAAACTGTGGTTTTTGTTTTCACAACAAGAGTTTTCTATACAACTAAATAATTAAAACTAAACACCTTTTTAACAGAGGTCGGTTACTGTTAATGCTGCTTTTAATCGCATATAAACTTTAGCGGTTTTGTATTATCGAAACTTTTAAACATAAATAAGTTTCTATCTAAACTACATTACTGATTTTGATGGCTCATTTAAATGATTAACTACAAAAAAAAACATTTTTTAATTAATTTCAACTTAAGCAAAAATGTTATTACGTTTCTAATTTCTAAAAATTTAAAAAATAATTTCCAACAAAAACCCAAAATTGTCAAAACTAACTTTTACATTCATATTTAAACATAATTTTTTTATATTGTTATTTTATAACATACATAAAGAAAAATCTAGTTTTAAATATCAAAAGTTACAGTACTTAGGTTTAGATATGTATTCATAAATGAGAAAAAAAAATTAAAGTAATTTAAGCACATTAAAATCACTAAATAACTTGATGTTAAGTTTGCTCTGTTTATGATATGTAATTTAATTTATTTAAAAATATTTTCAAACTTAAATGGTTTTATTTCCTGCAACTTATACAATATCTACCCACATTTTGCGCAAAAATATTTAAACTGCCAAGAATATTAATTTAGAACAAATTAAGATTTTGAAACTAAAGTTCTCCTTCATGATTCCTTATTAGAACTAAATTAATATATCAAACTTTGTATATAACTTTTGGTTAAAAAAATGTGTAATATGTATATATATGTTTAACATCTCAGAACAACTGAATAAAGAAATTAAAAAGGAACAGCAGATATAATTAATAATTACATATATATTTTGCTTCGTGATTAAATAGTAAACCGAAGATATAAATTTCACTAGAATCTACGAGAAATTAAAAGTCTAGCAGGTACAAAAATAAATGTCGATTAAAATGTAATTGAAACTGAAGGAGCACAACAATTTAAAGTGCTGAATAATTATGAAATTTAAGAATTGGGAATAAAAATATTGACTATTGTTTTGGTATTAGCCTACTACTTTGCAAGGTTTTTAAAGTTTAAAAAATAAGTAGTTATAAACACTAATTAAATTCACGCTTGTCTTAGATGAAAACATCATTCTAGAATAAATATGATGCGATTCTTTTACAGAAATTCAGTAACTACAATACATAGCAAAGTTTTCAGAATGCTCATCTTACTATTTTGATTAACGCTTCATACTTAACTAATATTTATTTAATTTTGCTTAAATAGTTGCGCTAGCATTTTTTTAAACTATTGAAACTAAACAGCAAGTTTGTTTGCTACCTTCTTCTATACAAGTTAAAACTTCCAGGACAAACTTGCCAAAATGATGTTGCATGCGTTAATTTTTTTATATATACGTTTTGTTTTATTGTTTTAGTTTATTCATTGAGAAGGACATCATAAACTAGTATAAATTTAGATAAACACCAGTAATCTAACTAGCAAGGGTTTAAAACTAGAGTTTCGAAATAATTTAGCCACTTTTGAGTGACCTTTTAAACTGAGTAGAGTGAGATAGTTAGATATTGGGTAATTGATATGTATTTTAGATAGTTTTTAAAAATATGTGTCATTATGTGGGTAAAACATAACTAAAATTAGTGAAAGGCGTTAAGCAAGAAATTTACAAAAAATTGTACTAGCTGACGCACTGCAACTGCTAAAGTTTCAAGTGACAGGCGTAAGCAGTTTTGTTGATAAAACACCTCATTAAAGTATTATTTCACAACCGGCTCTTTAATTTTGTCGTTTTTCACACAGAGTGCAGCAGCATTGCAACTGTAGCTTTTGCAACAGCTTATGTTGATTAAATACCGCCGATCACACCAATCACTAACAGCACCAAGGTTATTTCTGTTTGCAATAATGGATACTTCCACATGTACGAATCAGTCAACGAAGTGTGGAATCTCCGGTTTAGTTGACGTATAAATCTTCAGGTGTTACAATGGTAGTTTTTAAATGAAAAATATATTGTCAAACTAAAATTACTTAAAATTTATTCTAACTAGACCTTGTTGACCTTCATTAAAACTTATTTCACAAGTAATTTTATTTTAACGTTTTTCACACGAGCTGCAGCTGCATCACACTTAGGTAAATTGTGTTTGCAATTTTAGGTATTTAACCAGAACGAGTTTTTACTTTTTATTGACTGTTTTCTTGTAGTTAGCTTTGACCAACAATCCTTACAAACAAAATAACACTTTTAGTTGTTATGTTTTTAATCTGATCATAAAACTTTAGCAAAAAAGGAGTTTAATTAGTGAGATTAGTATCTTCATTTTTACCAAAACATTTGATTTTTTTTGTAAATAAGCTAAAAGCTTATCAAAACATATAAAAATACTAGTCTTGGAATATGCTAAAAATGGCAAATATAACTTATATTCTAGGTAATCTCAGTGTTTTAAGAAGAAACATTTAAAGAAACTTTTTAAACCAAGTTTTAAAACTTATCAACTACTCAAATTCTTTTTTGAACATATTTTTAATGTTTTATTTTTAACTTTATACCAACTTAAATTGCATATTTCAATTTGTAAATGTTTGTAGAAAATTCTTAATATTTTAACTTTTATAAAACTTAGATAATATAAAGATCAACTTTTTACAGATTTAAAGCAACCAGTAAATACATTAACAGGAATGTTGAAGTTTTCATAGAAAATAGCAATTTACTCAATATTTAAAATATCGTTTATTTATTGATATATTACACATGTTATTTAATAAAAAACATCATATCAAAGCTATAAACAAACCTCAGTGTTCTTAATATACCTTAATTACTAATTATTTATTCAAAAAAATCTTTTTAGTGAATACTATTTATATTAACCAAAAGGTTTGAAAAATAAAAACCCAACAAAAAAAGTCTAATTAGTGCACTATATTTCTTGATGATTCTTGAAGGAGATTTCGTGGTGCTCAAATCTATGGTTTTGATGTTAATTGAACAAACTGATTGTTATGTGTTATAATTATTTTGTTTTGAAGAAAAACTAAATTAAAATCAACTAAAGTTGCATTCAACTATTTTCAACTTTTCTTATTTTACAACTGTAGTACTTCATAGAGAAAGATACCAATGTTATAATTGATAATTTTAACAGTTTATTAACATTGTTATTGAATTACTAATGAGATCGGTTAACTTCTTGTTTTGATATGTTTTGTTTTTAATGTTAATAAACATACTTTTTGAAAATGTCTAGAGCAGCAAGAACTACTGTTGGTATTAAGAAAAAGTATCTGAGCTAGTCTCTGTTTCAAAAATGAGCTTGAATACTAAAATTTTTGTATATAATTAAAGTACACTTGAGTTGTCCTAGTTAGTCTAAGAATAGATTATCTCTGATCATTTATATAGGTACATGCCTTTATAAGATTCTAACTTTTCTAACTTTTCACGTTTGCCACTGGTTTTTTCAAAAATTTTCCAGCTTTTTTAAATTTTTTCCGGAGTTTTCAAGTTTTTGAAAGAACATCTTTATTTTGGATAATTTTTAGTTGTAAGTTATTACTCAGGTAAAACATACTGCTGTTCAAAATAGATAAATTACTTCAGAGTAACTGTAAGTATGCAATTTATTTGATTATTTTAGAACCTGGACTAAATTCTTGTAAGATGGTGGTTTCAAAACCGTTATGCTGGTTTAATACAAATATGTAAAAGTCTTATTTATTATTTTTTTAGTTTGAACGCTTATCTTCTATTTATTTTTTTAATTTATTTTATTAAACGGTTATTTAACTTACTTAAAGTTGCAAAATTTAGTTGCAATTTAATATATTTTTAAATAGAAAAAAGTCTTAAAAATGTGTTTATTATTTTAGAAGTCCCATAGTGTTTAAAGTTTTTTTTTTCCTTATGACTTCTACTAACTACCAATATCAACGAAATATTTTCATTAAAACATAGTTAGCAGAAATTGCAGATTTATAAGTCATAAAAACAATAACAATTTAAATTTACTCTACAGAAAATGTTTACTTTTAATTACTTTATTAATTATAAATGACTATTAGCTACACATAGTTTAAGTTGAAATTATAAGTATTTATTAGAATAAATTTACATTGACAAATATACTTAAGTTTTAATAAAATACTAACGTTCTTAAACGCTTAATAAGCTAAACTTAATGTTTTTTTTTATTTTACTTACAACCTAAATATCTATAATAACCGAGCTTGAAAAATATTTTTTGGACACTTTTATACATTTTTATACTATGAACCACTTTTTCATATTTTAAAAATATTTACATCCAATATCAAATTTTGCGTCTAAAATCTTTCTTTTTACTTTAGAAAAAATCGGTAATTAGTTAATTAAGTTAAATTAAAACCTATCTGTATTATAAAAAGCTAAAACAAATTCTTCAACATAACTAATGGTCAAATACTTTAATAAAATGCATTGTAATTTATTTGTTTTTTATTGGAAGCCACTTTAAAAGCAAAAATCTCTGAATTGTATCAAACCAGCTGAAATTTATTAAAGTAAAAAAATTAAAAAATTGCTGTTAATCATGGTTTTATAACTTACTAAAATGTCATCATTAAATAAAATAACACAATATTTAAAAAGACAAGAAAAAAAAAACAATTAGTAATCTACACTACAGACATAAAAATATTCTAAGATTTTGAAGATTTATTCTAAGTGTTTGAAATAGATGCTTAACACACACCTGAGTTGTTTAAAAATATCTTTAATAGGTTTAAAATAGTCTGGGTTTTTCAAATTTTTAAACTAGCCTGTGTGTTTGGCAACGCTGTTTAAAACAAAGTTCAGAAAATAAAGAAAATAACAAAGCTTATTCAAAGTTAGTTAAAAATATAGGAAAAAAAAACATTTAAGTCAGCTTGAATGGACAACTAAGTTGCTTAAATATTTCTAACAGAAATATAAAATTTTATAAATTCATTAATGAAGTAAAAAAATTATTAAGCTTAATAGCAATCTTTATCTGCAATTAAAATATTTTATTTTAAAAGAGTAAATGTGAAATATAAGACAAGCTACAAGACTTAAAAAAGTTAGTTAGGAGTTTTCGGAAAAACAAAAAAAAAATTCGCTTAAGTCAGTTTAAACAAAGCACATGATCATTTTCAGTAACTACAGACTGAGCAGTAAAATTTTTAGGGCAAGTAATAAAGTAGCAAAATTAACTACTAAAAAAAAGTTACTCTTTAGAATTTTAAACGTTTTTAAAGAACTTTTTGTTTATTTCTTCAATGACAACAAAAAGTCGTGTTTAAGAAATGTCTTAAGATTATAAGCCGCATAAATCAAGTTAGGACTTTAATAAACCTTTAAGATGAAAGTACTGATACAACAAATTTTTTTTATTTAATTCTAGATTCTACTAGAAAACCCACGTTCCACTAGAGGTGTTTTTACTAACTTCACATTTTAGAAAATTTTCCAGGTCTAGTTCAGTGCAAAGCACAACAATAGGCAAATACATTTTAATTCAAAGGTGCGATGCACCAACATGAAGTTTTTAAAAGTAATGTTTGTTGCTTCTCTTAACACTATAAAATGAAATTAAATAGCATAACAATGTTTAAAAATACTGTAAAGCTACTTTAGATTTGTTTTTTAATAAAAAATTATTTGTATGGTATATTTTATGTGCTAAAACGAAAATTTACTACTTAATATCTATAAAATGTTTAAAATACAAGGTTATTTAATAAAATGCCAAATTCATGGTTTTTCTATTATTTTTAAAGCATAAATTGTCAAATTCAAAGGTTTTCTGGGTTTAAACTTATTAACAACACTGATTGTTCACACCTACGTGTTATAAAATAATTAAATTTTATTTCAAATTATATCAGCTGCAAGATTTTAATTTTAATATATATTACAATAAAAACGAACACTGTAGATCGAACAAAACATAAATCATTAGTTTAATTTGCCACTCTTTAAAGCAAAAAAGCCACCTTGAGTGACAAAAACTAGCCTTATATTTTAGTATACAAAAAGAAATTCAATCCAAAACTAAAAAAATAATAAATTGGCTTGAAATTTAACGTCTTCAAATAGTCATAATCTGAGTGTTTTGCAATGTTTAGTTGTTTGTTTGTTGAATTTGAACTAGTTTGATTAACTACTTATAAACTTAATAAACTTGCCATACCCAAATATAGCTTATATTAAATAGCTACTTCCAAAAATACAGCAACTGTGTATATCAGTATGCAACGCATAAAAAAAACTTATTTTGCATAAAAAAAATGTTTGTAAAATGAAAATATATACTAGACAAAAACTATTTTAATTTATGTCTTATATATTTTTTATAATGTTGTTGTACACAACTAGATATTACAAGTAGAAACAACAATCTTAGAAAATTTTGCATATACTAAACTTAATCTAAATTAGTCATTTAAAAAAAGGATTTAAAATATTAGCATTTTGGTACATTGGTGCGCATAGGAACTTATTTAAAGTGCAAAGAAAACGTACAAAAAATCTAAACGTGTCAAAACTAAAATAAAATAAACTGAATTTCTTATTACTATGTAATTTTAACTGTTTTTATGCTCTCGCAGATATAACATTTAGAAATAAAAACATCTATAAAATAGACTTATGAATAAAAACTTTAAAAATAATATGTAAACTGTAAATAAATGACATCGTAGTTAACTACTGTTCATTACTTTTGTACAAAATGGAAATCATTTGCATGTAGTTTGTTTACTAAATACGTATTATATAAGTAACTTACTAAACAAGCACTCTTAACACTGTTTTTGCAGATAATAACTTGCTGTTGTAAGAAGAAAATTATTACGAAACTGAGAAAAAATCCTGACGGAATGCTAATCTGTCTTTTTCACACTTTTAAGCTAAAGTAGTAAAGTGTCTTTTAATTCTTTTAAAATGTTATACAGAAACTAATAAAAGATAAAATAAAATAAATCAAACAACAAAAAAAAAATCTTAAAATACATTTTTGCTCAGCGGGCCACATTTACATGATTGCGGGCCGAAATATTTTCTTTCGAGGGCCGCATTCCATTCAAAAAATAACGTGCTCGCGGGCCGCAGACTTATCCTTCGAAGGCCGCATTTGGCCCGCGGGTCGCAGTTTGCCGACCCCTGGACTACAAACTAATTATAAAATACTTAGTTTATAAATTTAGTATAAAGGCATTGCTTAAAAAAAGCACAAAAACATTTACAAACAGTTTAAAGCAGCACTAACTGATTCTTAGCTCAAACTTATTTGAATACAAAAATTGACTAGAGTCAATCAGTCCTTTTTGGAGAGGAAAAAAAATAACTTACGGTTTTTCATTTACAATTTGTTTGTAATTTAATTGTTATAATGCATTAACTTTAAAACCCTTAATTAATTTAAAATTTAACTTATATTTTAAGTTAGTAAACTATCAGTTACACTAATAGAGATCTTAAGATCTTATTAATATTTTTTTCTTCGATGAAACTAAATAATCTAGTCGTACCATTGTAAAAAAACAGTTAATAGTGAACTCAATTTTTTTTTGTTTTTTTAATAATGTCTTAAGTTACAAAAATAGTAAACAAAAAGAATAAAATAAATTTTTTTTAGTTATATTAATACGGAAAACACGACTTAAGAAAGAAATATAGTCTTTAACCTTTATCGAATTTTAGAAAATTAATTAAGGTAAAGCTTTAAACTTTTAAAAATATAAATAAGGTCAAAATTTTTTAGTAGTAAGCTGGTATTTTTACAATAATCAGTATGGTTAGAAAAGTTGTTTAAGTTAACACACTTCAAGCTGAATTTAACACCAATAAAAATTTATAGAAATAAAAATATTTTAAACATTTTTTAAAAATCTATGGCAACTTTTCTACAAAAACTTTATAATTTTTGAAATTTCACACAAGAAAAATGTTTAATATCTTTTGTTGCTTCACAAAATTTCTTTGACCATTCATTGTTTTCAGTATCATAAAACAATACACATCCTGTAATGTTACTAAATAGTACAACTTTATTTCCGCTAGAACTGACGTCAGAAATGTATTGTATGTAACTACTGTACCCTTCAGGAGTTTGTTGCAAAAAAACAAATTTGTTACAGAACGAATCGAATAATTCGACATTTCTTTTATCCCAGGCTCCATATACAAATAGTTTGTTCCTTATAGCAACTGATTTCGGCCACTTTTTTACTTCAATCATACAGGGCATATTTGTCCATGAATTATTAATATGATCATATGCCTCAACACTTTTTAAATGACCATTGTTGTTGTTAAATCCACCAGAAACAACAATTCTTCCTTCAAATACCGTGCACGACGCATCTTCTCTAGCTACGTTCGTACTAGCAATTTCTCTCCATGTTTTATTTTTTGTATTGAACTCAAGACAAGAATTAGTGTATTTATATATACTTCCTGCCAACACATAGATACTATCAATAAATGAACAAGCACTAAAATTTACACGATCATCATACATTTGCGTTATAACATCCCAAGTGTTAGAAGCAGGTGAATATTTTTCAACAGACATTACTTGGAAAGCTCCATGGTATTGTGTATCATCATATCCCCCGAACACGTATATTTCACCTTTAATACAAACAACATTCGAACGTTTGCGTACACAATTAAGGTTTGATAAAGTATTTATTTTAGATAGGTTAGTAACATTTATGCAAGTGACATTATTCTCACCTCCAGCAATGACAAAATTAAAATTTTCCTGACTACAGTACCTACTCGTAGTACGTAGTCGATATTCATTTTTGTTTTCAATTTTATCTTTGATAGTACCTAAACATTTTTTATCCATGATAGAACATGGAGTTTGATTTAGAATATGATTCAATGCAGAGACTGATAATAGCGGTAAACGTATCTTAAGTAAAATATCTTTCGCATATTTGCTACGTTCATTAGGTTTATAGCACAACCATCTTTTTACTGCATAGAATACTTGAAGTTCGGAATCAATGAATAACTCAGAACTAGCGAGTATCATCTTCAAAGACATAACGTCTAATTCTAGAAAGTTTTTAGACTCAACAACAATCGGGAAACAACGCTCTATTAAAAAAATCGATGTTATATTCAATTCGGAAATCTTAAAATATTGTGATATGGAAAAATACGTTGTAGCATTTTTAGCATGAGTACCAATCTCTATCTTTGCACATATTTTGTTTTCATCATTTTCGTCTAATAAAGCTTTTTTTGTTTTTATATAAACAACACATTTTTCTTTGTCACTTTTCCTTTTTTCTGTAAATTTTAAACAAAAAAAATTATTAAAAACTTTAAAAAAGTTAGATGAATGTTCTATTAAAAAAAAATATTTTGTCGAGACTTTATTTAAATAAAAAAATAATGCAAAATATGAGAATTAAGATGAACATTTATAATATAAATTATATTATAAAATATATTATAAAATCTTGTCACTATTTGAATTTTATATAGAGACGAGGTTTTATAATAAGCATCAGGTAACTAGTTTTAACAGATACTAATAATTGTTTGAAATAAAAGTTATCTAAAAATGTTTGTATGAATTTTACTTAACTTCGAAAACACAATAAGTAAACTTTTATGTTTTCTTCATTTTAGAATGAACAGTAATTAGTATTTTGAATTAAAATACAAATAAAAAAAATTATTTTTTTACTAATAATGACAAGAAGATTTTGTCTTCGTAAGAAAAAACAAATAATTTAGAGTAAACGTTGTTTTTAAACTTATTCGTATAACAACTAAAAGCTTAGAGCAGGGTTTCCCAAACTCATTTACTAAATCGCCCCCTTTTCAGTAATTTGAAAAAAAATCGCCCCCCACGATTTTACAAAGTAGTTTTTCTTTTGAGTACAAACTTTTGAGCTAAAAAAAGTTGTGTTCGAAATGTAATTTAGTCTGGTACTTCTTATGCACGCACTTTTGTGTTCAAAGTAGTTTACAGGGCTTGAGAAAATAGTTAACAGTTATTTTCTTAGAAGCCCAGTAAAGTGTATTAAAATACTTAATTATTAAAAAGCCTTGTGTAATCTGTTATCAATTCTGTTTAAATATGAACTGTTTTGAAACTAATGAAACTTTTAGGTCAGTGGTGGACAACTTTTGTAGTCAGCAATTTATATTTCCTAAAAATTCTTTTCTAGTTTCAACTCGTTAAAAAATGTAATTGCGGGGTGCATGATTTAAAAAAAATAACAAATATGAAAATAAAAAAAACTCGAACAAAATTGTAATAAAATGACTTAGTATTATTGTGATGTAGGAAATACTATTGTGAACTGAAAACGAAATGAAAGCCTATTTCAAAATATTATAGTATCAAAAATCTAAAATTTATTTATTTTGCACAAGTAGTTTTCAATTTATTAACCGGTCGAAATTCGACTGGATTTGCGACTTGATCTGAGCTGTACGTTCCATCTGAAATCTTAACTGAAACCTGACATAATAATAATATCTCATATAACAAATTTCGGACATTTAAAAGTTAATACTAAGTAACTTATTTAAGCCGAACAAAATACTTAAATTATTAAATAAATAGGCATATTCTAGAATAACTATAACAGAGATTAAAAAAATACAAAAAAAATGAACAGTTTACTTTATAAATAAGAAAATAAAAATTAAAAAATAATTTCTGATCTAGTTTAAGGAAGTTTGACCGACTGGTTGATTATCTCACATGAAAAGTGGTTTCATCAACAGTTTCAGTCAATGCAGTAAATTAAATAATTTCAATGCTAAGATATATTGTAAGCAAATTAGTTGTGAAGTTAAAAAAATAATTTTAAACATTTGAAACTATTTGTTTCGTAAGAAAATGCAATGAAATAGTATTTGACTTTGAATAATCTTTAGGGAACAAAACCTAAATTCTAACAATTTTTTTTCT
>NW_028140374.1:0-28442 GCF_965202585.1 Thalia democratica | reverse complement strand
GCCTAAAAATAATAATTGTATTTAAATAAAAGTAGTAATTAAGGTTTGTTACCAATACTTGCTACTATACACATAAAGCTTATAGATTTTGTCAAATTTTTAATACATGAATATATGAGTTGTTTAACTTTGGTTGTAAAACGTTAAAAGTTTTAACTTGTTAACAAAAAAGGGTTTGTTAGATAATAGAAATTTAACTGCTAGTTTTCTAAACTTAACTAAGAATATAAATTTTTGTAAAACAACGTTAAGTGTTAGTCCTATCGATAAGAAACAAATATAAAACAAAAAACCTTGCCATCCAAATCGCCAACCACCACTAAAGCATGCAATCACCATAAAAGGAAATTGAAAACACAAGCCCAATGAAGATAAGGTCAACGAAATTAGGTTTGCATTCAGAAGACGATTACGACGGTTTGTAAAAGCTCTGAAATTAAAAATATGTACATAAATTTTATTCTGTACAAGAACTTATTGATGAAAAAAGTTTTTACATAGGTTTTATGTAAGTTGAAAATAAGTTTGAAGTTTCATAAGTATTTTAGTTTTGCAATCAATAAAAACTATTTGTGCTGAAATAGGAAGCACAAGTCTTGGAACTATTTTAAATTTACTGACTAACTATTAAATATTCGCTTGATTCTTATATTTCCTGCTAAATAGTTTTCATATTAAGTTAATTTTCTTTTAAAAATAATCTTCTCTTTGCTGTAAGATTTGTTTTTATTAGCTTGAAAAAGGGAACGAATAACTAAAAGTTCTAAACATATTTCTCTATCGATAAGTTTTGGCTAAATTTTTACAATTATCTTACTTTACAACTTATATTTTTTTATCGATAGTTAAATTTTTTTACATAGCTTACAATTAGAAAAAGTTAAAAATAAATAAAGGTCTTATAAGCGAAATACAAAAAATATTTTACTAGAAACTCTAAGCTTTGCAGCAAAGAACGTTACAACTTTAAAGGTAACGGTATAAAATCCATCTCTTGGCAACTGAATCAGTAGCTACTTTGAGCTAAACATCATGCAGTGCCAATTTAATCATTATTTCAAAAAGTTGAATACTATTTTTAATCTTATACATGTCACCACACGCCTTTTTGGTTTTAATTGGGTTTATTACTTGTTTCATTTATGACAAAATTCTAATAAAAACCCTCATTTTCACCAATTTTTTTAGTGTTAAAAAAATTATAGATTATATCTCGCTTAACTTTTTCAGCGTAATTTGTATTTTTTTTGATCTAAAACATATACTTTTGAAACGTTATCATAAAAAAAAACTTCTTGACCGAAATTAAAAGTCTCGATGAAAATAAAAGCCCTAGATAGATATGCTTTTTGTTATAGTAATTTAAAAGCAATATTCAAAAAATATACAACTATTAAAAAAGATACCACAAATTAAAACAAGAAAAAGTATCACTATATTTTGCCATTCATTATTTATAACATGCATTAAAAAAGGATATATTGTTTAAAAAAGTTTAGCTGCAATAAAATAATATTTTCGACACAGTATTTATTGTAATATTTAAAAATTTAACAAAATAATTTTTTAATAGTAAACAAAACTTCGTACTTTTTTATATAGAAAACGGTTGATTTTGAAATCAAAAAATCATTTTTGATACAGGATTTTGTTTTAAAATTTTCAAAAAAACTTATCAACACAAGCTTAATAAAATAGAAAAAAACTACAATAGAAGACCACCTTGTTGTTGTAAATAATTAAAAAAGAAGTGTATTATATATTACATGGTTAATAAAATTAATTTAACTATTTTTTTTAGGTCTAAAGCAACAAATAGCTTTATCTTATTTAAACAAGGTTTTTTTTTATACATATTTTAAGAATAAAAGACTTTTAGAAATTTTTTTTTGAAAAAATGTTTTGCTTAAAAAAAAAACTTCTACATAGTATTAGATATTTAAGTTCTAACATGTTAAACTTTATAATCTTCCTAAATATACACTATAGTTAGAATAATTTTAGAGTTTAGTAAAGGTAACTAAACAAATTAACTTTTTGTTAACTATCAGTGATAACTGTAAAATTATACTCTTAATGTTTTATAGTCTTTATTATTTTAATCTGGCAAGAGCTAGACTGTGACTGTACAATGAACAATAATCATTATTGATTTTTCAATAGTTAGAAACTCTGACGGCTAAAATTTATGAATTTTATATAAACTTATGAAATTTTTCGGAAAAATAGACTAATATTTTTAAAAGTTTTTGAAAGTGAAATAGATAACTTCTAGTTATTTTTTTTATTTGAAACAGTGCTCGAATCATCAAAAATAAACTAAAATTATATACTTATTAAGTTTAACTACTTTTGATTGTTTATTTAAACAGTTTGTTTTGTTGCTTTTTCATTTTATTAATTTGTTAGGTAGTAGATACAGTATATATTTTAAAATATTCTTAAGTATTTTTTAACTATTTAGTTTTTTTCCAGTTGTTAGTTTTAGGTCAAATAAAGCTCATAAAATTATTATTCTTGTGTTTACAATGTTTGTTACAAGAAAAAAACAACAAGGTTATTCATAGAATAATTTTATACTTTGTACAATTTTAAAATCGATTTTTTAAGTAATAAAGGTTAAAACAACAGATTAAATAAATTTCACAGAAATCTTTACCCTGAAGATTAAAAACAAGAGATTAATTACTCAAGAACCGTTTTGTATCATGTAATGACTTCTGTCAAGTTAAAAAAAAAAAGAATGTTTTATAATAACTGAATAATGCGATTTTTCATAACTAGAAAAACAACAAATATTTGAGTTTTTCTATTTGCTTAAAAAATTTAGCGTATATAAATCACGACAAAAGTCTACTTATTAAAAGACTTTACATTGTTAACTATAATTTAAGGTTAATATAACGTTTATATTTATATAAAATGATTAAAAAAAAAAATATAACTTTATTAAACGACCTACCTATTGAATAGAAAAAGTATCAAGCCATTAAAAACAACACTGATTATTCCGATTATAATGGTAACAACTCCAATAAAGTACAAAACAACTGTTCTTAAATCCATTGCTTTTTAAGTTCTTTAGTTTTCTAGGTAGTAACAAAGTTGTTATCTATTTTGTTATGTTTATACTGTTAGTAATAAAAAGCATGCTCTTTTGCAAAATGTTTAAAGTTTTTGTTTTAGAAATCATATAAGCATTTGATAAACTTTTTTTCAACGGTTTTTTTTTACTAGTTTTACTATTTTCATTGTTTAATCATAGTTAATAAAAACATTTCTGTTTACACAAAAAACTTTAAAATTATTGTGTAAATAAGATGTGTAGAGAAATTGTTAGATAACTTATATAGTAATTCTTTTAAACTTAAGTTTATTAACTGGAGTTTTTCAACAAGTTTTGTGAAAAAAGACGATAGCAAAATTTAGGTGTTATAGTTTTATGCTTCAAAATAAGTCAAAAAAGAACTTATTCTCATCTCATTACCTATATTCATGGCTTATAATGTTTTTATAAGTGTTTATAAAGTAATATTAAAATTTATTTGTCAAAGTAAATAAAAAAAAAAAAAAATTTACCGATTTTTTTGTTACTGATAAAAAAGCAGAGATTTTTAAACTGCATAGAAATATTTTTTGTCATTCAGTTCTAAAATTAAAAATAGTTAATAAAAACAAAAAAGTAAATACTGTCAGAGTAAAACTTAATTGTAAACTGATTTTTATCTGGCGTACAACACTTTTAAACAAGTAGAAATTCATTTATTTAAGTTTTTGACTTTAAGTAAGTAAGCGCTTACTTATCTTCATACTAAGAATTACGAGTAGTTAGTTTCATTTTATTTTTTAAAATAACTTTAATTCAAATAATATAAATTATCTTTAATAATAGATAAAACAACTTTATTATTATCAAAATTAAATTGTTTTTTTCTAGTTAAAAGCTTTCAAAAGCATAAAAAAACATAACATTGCATTTTTTATTTAAAAATAATAAAAATAAATTTAATCATTTAAAGTCATGACTAAAAAAATTTTTCATAACGTTAAAAAAATATTTTATGTTAACTGTACACATTTTAAACTCTTTAGTTCTTTAGAAAATTATTAGACTCTAAACTTGAAGAACTTTAATTGAAAATAAATAATAATTAACCTTAGTTATTTATAAGATCTTTAATTTATTTTAAAGTTATAATAAAGTAAAAAATATTTAGTTTATATAGTAAAATTATATGTAAAGTTAACGAATCAAACTAAAACTACTCTAAAAATTTCTCTAAAACTAACTGATAAAAATTTAATTGACTCTATGTGTCTTATTTTTTAAAAATTATTCCACGATGCAGATAATCAATACTTTTTGTTAAAAGAATGAATGTTTGCTTATAGAAATGGTATTATGAATTCACTTAAGTTTTTTAAATTGAAAAAAAAAATTAGTAACTACCGTTATTAACTTTAAATTTAAGTTTATTTTTAATGTTATAATACGCTTATGAACAAAATTAATAGAAAAGAAGCTAAAACTCATCAAGTAATAAAAAAATACTAATATTAAAAAGTTACAACTTGTTTATGAACTCAAAATAATTTAAAAAATACAATAACTAAAAATTTTTAAAAGTTGAAAAGCATTTTTTAGTTTTATAACAAACAATTTATTCAGAGTTTGTAAAGAATCAAATGTTAGATAAAGTGTTGACAAATTTAAGTAAACGTAGATACCTTTTTAAATGTTTACATTAGAAGTTCTTAAAACATAGCATATGGCATAAATATGTTCAAAAGTTTTTACATAATGTTCACGCATTCAGTTATGTTTATGCCTAAAAGTTTCTTTGGAAAGAATTTTTTGAGTAGCGTAATAAACTATGCGTTGCAATAAACTCAAGTTCAATAAGTATACACAAGTAAGTCATAAAACTATTTGTTTAACTAGCGATTGAGCTACTTAAACACTTTATTGTCTAATAGGAAAGTCATCTGGTTAAAGATAAGCTTTTTCAGCATAATGAGTTTAAGCTAGTTCGATATTCTACTTTCAATTCAATATTTTTGAACCTTATTTTGCAATAAAAAGAATTCCAAATAATAAACTTTAACTCTAAAACAAAGTTAACAACTCGTAAGAAATTGAAAACATTGAAATTATTGAAAAGTATTTCTAAATATGCATATAGTTTTGATATTAATATACAAATAAACCTGATATTACCATAAAAAATCTTCAAAGCTAACTAGTCTTTTGCAAAGAAGAGTTTTTAATAACAAAAATCACCAGCTAATCTCTTTTATACACCTTTTTAGCTGTCTGAGTTTTATTTAAGTTAATTAGTTTTCAATTCTAAAATTAACTTGAAAATATTTGTTTTAGTAAAAACACACGCCTTCTCCACACCGAAAAAGCATTTGAACTACAGAAGAAAATTAATCCTATATAAAATCCGGGTTTAGACATTTACTTTTTGCTGTAGACAAAACTAAAAAATTCTTTGAAAGCAGATTCATCTTAGTTGCAAACAGCAGCTTCTAGCGATGAAACAATATCTTATTTCTTTTGATAACGTGATTGATTTATAAAAAGTACTTAAGTTCAAGGCTAAAACTAAAGCAAATAATTTTTTAAGATTTATTCATTTTGTTCTGAAAGTAAATTCTTTGTATTTTGTTAAAATTTGTGGTTTAGTAATTTGAAGTATATAATCGTACTTTAGATTAAAAATGTTACTTTTTTTATTTTTATTGCTTAAAAGAAACTAATAATGAATTGTTAAAAGTCATTAAAACTAAGCTTTATAATTTAATTTTAAGTGATAAAAATTTCTAGTTGTTGAAAGTTTAATACAAATAAAAAGCATGTAAAGCAGGGTTTTCTTAAATGGGTCATGACATAAGCTTCAGGTGGCCATGAGGAGCAAAGGGGCTTAAGGGTCACATGAGGTCATAATTTAAAACTTACACTAGATATTCTCGACTTGATGATAAAGAGCAAAAAAAGATATTAGTTGTTTTTAATGAAAACTTTTTGAGTAATCTTGTTGGAGGGGGCCATAGCTTTTTTAATTTCTGTTTAGAGGTCCTTTTGAAAAAAAAGGGAAACCATGATGTAGAGCCTTAACCTAAAAGAGTAAGTTATAGATTTCAACAGTTTATAATTTAAAATACAGGTGCTTTTATGAGTTTAGTATTCTTTTTTTTTATTAACTTGTAAATTTTAATACTTTTGTTTTTAACAGTTTTCGTATAGATATTTTTGTAAATAAAATTACAATTAGAAAAAATTATAGCTATTTAGAAAAAAATACTTACAAGAGTTCATGTTTTATTTTCCTTGTAAAATAGCTAACAGTAAAAATAAGTCTACTAAACCTAATAAAATATCCAGATAGAAGTTGGCATAAAGTTAAAGTTCGTCTGTATAACTGGACTTTAAAAATTTGTTTAGAGTAAATTTTTAAGTAAACTTGTCAATAGTAGTTGTCGTTTAACAAAACATAACTTATTTACTTAACTCTTTTCATATATTTTTCTAACATATTTTTTAGTCCGATTATATTTAACTTAATTTAGTTTTACTCGAGTCTTATTATTATAATTATTCTGTTTCATTTGTTTTTAAAAAATATTAATATTCCAAGTGTTTTTTTAAGATGCTTACAGCCTTTACGTTTTATAGTTCATGCTCATTCAATTTATAGCAATTTAGTGGTTTTTATATTTGAACTAGTGAAAATCGTTAAAAAAAACTTTTTGTAGTGTTCAATGTCAATGTAAGTTATTTTTAGTAAGCAATAGGAACTTTAATACCTAGAGTTCATTTAACACTATATAGAGATTAGTTATTTACGTTATGTTTCACGTAAACAAAAAACTGGTTGCTTAAAAGCAACATTCAAGTTTGTGTTTTGTTATATTGGTTTTTGATTACTTAGTGTAGCTCTTTTAAGTAAGCAGTAGAAACTTTAAAAGCTAGAGTTCATTTAACACTATATATATACATATATATATACATAATTTATTGAATATCGAATTTATATCGTCTTGTCGACATATGAAAAAGCTCCTCTTAAAATACAACAAATTTTGAAGTACTTTATAGTCAATTAACTGTTGTTTTCGTTAATTTTGGTTGTTTGATTAGTTAGATGGTAGATCGATTTTTGTACTGAATATTTGTAATGTACAATGTTCAATCATTACGTCATATTGTTTTTGTTTTTTTGTAAACTTTTGCATCTTTGTTTACCAAAGTGCTTTTTATTTTAAATTTGAACTGGCTGAAGATAAAGACAATCTTTTTTGTCTTTATGAAACATATGTTCCAGTATTTTTAAAATCGTCATTTCAATAAATTATATATATTAGTTATTTACATTATGTTTCACGTAGTTAAAAAACTGGTTACTTATAGGCAAAATTCAAGTTTATGTTTTGTTAAATTGGTTTTTAATTAATTAGTGTAGCTCTAAACAAACTCAGCTTAATTAGAATTAATTAAAATCCATTTAAGAATACGCTTTGTTTCAGGTCGTACGAACAAAAGTTGTACGAATGAAAATAAAAAGCAGTAATAGTGTTGTTATTAAGGTTGTTTAAGATAAGAATAAACTTTTGTTATAGTTTAAGTAACTTATACTTTGTTATAACTGCAATATAAATAATTTAAATTAAGTTTACATAAAAAAAGTGTTTTAGAATGAAATAATAAATATGTGGTAAGTAAAATTGACTTAAATTAAAAATAAACTGATCACAAAATATTGAAAGTAAGTGTTAATGTCTAAGTAAACTATTTGCTTTAGTATTTTGAAGTAGAAAAGTTTATTGATCTGTTTAATAATTTTATTCGAGTTTTTATAAAGTTTATAATGTAACAAACATAAAACATAAAGAATGAGTTAAATTGAATTATATTTTTTATCATTAAAATTATTATTATTATTATTATTATTATTATTATTATTATTATTATTATTATTATTATTATTATTATTATTATTATTATTATTATTATTATTATTATTATTATTATTATTATTATTATTATTTTTATTATTATTATTATTATTATTATTATTATTATTATTATTATTATTATTATTATTATTATTATTATTATTATTATTATTATTATTATTATTATTATTATTATTATTATTATTATTATTATTATTATTATTATTATTATTATTATTATTATTATTATTATTATTATTATTATTATTATTATTATTATTATTATTATTATTATTATTATTATTATTATTATTATTATTATTATTATTATTATTATTATTATTATTATTATTATTATTATTATTATTATTATTATTATTATTATTATTATTATTATTATTATTATTATTATTATTATTATTATTATTATTATTATTATTATTATTATTATTATTATTATTATTATTATTATTATTATTATTATTATTATTATTATTATTATTATTACTATTACTATTATTATTATTATTATTATTATTATTATTATTATTATTATTATTATTATTATTATTATTATTATTATTATTATTATTATTATTATTATTATTATTATTATTATTATTATTATTATTATTATTATTATTATTATTATTATTATTATTATTATTATTATTATTATTATTATTATTATTATTATTATTATTATTATTATTATTATTATTATTATTATTATTATTATTATTATTATTATTATTATTATTATTATTATTATTATTATTATTATTATTATTATTATTATTATTATTATTATTATTATTATTATTATTATTATTATTATTATTATTATTGTTATTGTTATTGTTATTGTTATTGTTATTGTTATTATTATTGTTATTGTTATTGTTATTATTATTATTATTATTATTATTGTTATTGTTATTGTTATTGTTATTGTTATTATTATTATTATTATTATTATTATTATTATTATTATTATTATTATTATTATTATTATTATTATTATTATTATTATTATTGTGTTATTATTATTAATCTAGTTTAAGTACTAAGCCATCAATTTAGTTTATTAAATGTTGTAAAAAGACTGAAATCCAAAAATATGACTAAATGACCTGATATATAGAAAGGTCATCGAGCTCAGACGACTTATTTCGTTTGACTATATTGAGCTATATAAGAAGTTATGTTTTTACATTCAAAATAAAATTAGAAAAAAAGTAAAAACACAAATATAAAAAAAAACATGAAATTTAACTCAGATTAACTCAACATGAAAAAATGGTTTTTAAGAAGTAGAAAAAAGTTGCTTAACATAGTAAACTCATTCATTTCAAAAGAGATCGTAATAGTTATATTTGAATTTTTTTGGAAGAAATGATAATTTATAGGACAACTTTGTTGCTACTAGCATAAGTAGTCAAGTATTAAACTTGAAGTAGAAAAATTTAAATATATTACATTTATTAATATTATGCTCTAAAAGTTTTCAAAAGAAAACATTTGCAGAGGATAGTTCCATACAATAAAGTTTTTGGTACTATCCGTCGAACTAGGAAATATAGCTTTTTCTTTGAATTCAAAGTTAAATCTTATGTCAATCTGATGGTTAGTCAATCAAAGAAGTTCTTCTCCGTTTTTAAGCGTTTAACTTTCCTTATAACAGAAAATACTCTAATGAAATAAATAATAATAAAAAATCCAAGCGAGAGACAATTAACTTCTTTAGTACTAATTTATATTTAATCAGTATAATCAGAGATTTTAAAGATTTTTTATTGTATAACAGTTATTGGCAGAAAACTTAACTTTTAAATATTTTTTGTTCTGTAAAACAAATTATTATTGTATTAATCAGTAGAATTATTTTTCAGTTATGTAAAAATAAAAGTTAATTAAGGAAATTTTGTTTTAATTCTCCAAACATAATTTATTTTTTTCTGATAAACTTTTAAAATACAATGATATTAAACTGTTTTTTTAAATTTCATCCTATTATTAAAATTCCAAGCAAAAAGTGTCTTAAATAACAAGAATACGTTGTTTTAGATGAATTGTTTGTTACTTCCCTTCAACTTTACCTGCTAGAGCATTTTGTATCCACTGAAACAACCTTTCGTATAATTTTTACTTGGAAGTAATACAAAATCTAGAAAAAATTTTGTGTTTGTATTGGTAGAAGTTTAGTTCATCATCTAGCAGTAATTTTTAATGTTAATATAAGAATAAGTATTTTTATTGAACGGCAAAAAAAAAAGCGCTCAAAATATTTGGCTTTAGACCTGGTGTACGATGAAGTATTTCGGTTATCGAGTCGTATACCACTTAAATACAGTTTAACGTCATTGTCCAGGACAATAAACAACTGCCTAACTTAAAAATTTGATTTAAAAATTGTTTGTATTTAAAATTTTAATAGATTTTAAAGTACACAACCACAAAATCAACAAAATGTTGATGTTTAGGTTTGCTAAAACATAAACTAATTATATTACGATTAAACACGCGAAAAGACATTTTAAGCATTATTATTTTTAAAACTGTTTCTATTTAATATAATATATGAAAAAAAAAGCATCTACTAAAGAGCATTGTAGATGTGGCACTTTTAATTGTTAAACTTAAGCATTAAAATTTATTTAACTTAAAATTTGAACTTTGTTTTTGTAATGCCTCTTAAATATTTTGTATACTCTTGTTGTATAAAAAAATAGTTTTAGTTTTTTGTTGGTCGTTTAAAAAGTCTGTTTCTTAACGTATTTTGCTACTGAAATTTATTTTTAATAATGTTTTTATTTTTTTTTAACTTTGGTAAAAAGACCTAAAGTCTGTTTTTTGTTTTAGCAAGGAATATGTACTAAAGTTCCTTTTAAGGACTTATTTGACCCTTTTTTAAATAATTGCTTAGTTTAAATAGTTTTTTGTGTTTATGTTGTGGATTAATCCTCACCTAGTTTTAAATAACTTTGTTAGTTTCATCTTACTTGACCAATACTTTTTTTTTTGTTATGAACTTTTACGTATAAATAAAGTTGCTCCAATTTATAGATCATAGTTTATTTTCACTTGTTATGACTAACAACTAAAAAAAGCTAAAATTTTTAAAAGTAAATACTTAAATCTTTTTGTCTCAACTGTATATTGAATAGATTAAGTTGAAAAAAATAATGAATATGCATTTTATAATATTCTGTTTGAAAACTAGTTTGTTATATTAATATACACTACAATGTTCTTAATTTGGTTTAGCGAATAAGTGTTTGGCACTGTTTAGTTAAAACACTGTCTTAAAGGTTTTTTTATAAGTAAAGTACTAAGTTTTTGAAAGTTAACCTCTTAAAAAGATATCAATTTGATAATAGATATTTTTTGTAAACAGTGAACAACGATCAAACCATAAATTTAGTACCTACAGCCTATTTTAAGATTAAGGTTTAATTTAAGCATTTATAATGATATATTAAAATTTTAATAAAAATATATAACAGATGCATTTCATTTTCTTTAAATTTATTTAAGTACTTTCAAGTAGGACTCGTCAGAAATTGTTTCCTACTGGATTGGAATGAATACAAATTGAAATAAAATTATACTGCAGTTTAAAGTTTTAAGATATAAAATAACGTAATAATCAAATGTTAAAAATTAAATAAGTGCTAATGCTAAACAAATTTGGTATACTAATACAACTCGGTAGAATTAAAACAATCTAAATAAAGAAGCGATAAAAATTTTAAATTAAAACTATGCCTAAAAATAAAGTTTAACAAGAAACTAATTACTTTAAAATTACTAATATAAGGATTTAAAAAGTCTAGTTTGGTAAACGGACTTTTTCTGCTTACATAAACTGGGCCTTAAAGATTGAATACATAAGGCTTCCAGAATATGCAATTGAATATGCAATGGGTTCACCTTTAGGTCCTATCTTGGCTAATATTTTTGTTGGTTACCTAGAAAGTAAGTTATTTTTGAGCTGTAAAAGTCCTCTCATGTATCTTCGATACGTAGATGACACTTTTGTTATGTTTGAAAATAGACAAGAGAGCTCCAGTTTTCTTAATGATCTTAATAATCTTCACAAAAATCTCAGTTTTACAAAAGAAGAAGAACACAACAATTCGTTAAACTTTTTAGATGTTTGTGTCCAACGATTAGTTGAGGGGGAACTTTTAACTAAAATTCATCGTAAATTAAATTCAGAAGCATTATATGTTCCGTGGGCATCTTTTGGTCCAGTCAAACAGAAGTTAGGAGTTTTAACGGGTATGGTGAAACGTTTCACCAGACTTTGTTCTCCTTGCTTTCTTGAAGGCGAGTTGAAAACACTTCAAAACACTTTCCTTTCGCTTGGTTATCCAGGTAACTTAGTTTCGAAAGTTATAAAAAGAGCTAGAAGTTCAATAGCTTTAAAAATGATTGGCCCTCAGAAGTGTCCAGTATACTTAAAACTTCCTTACCTTGGAAATATTTCTGAGAGGTTTTCTAAGAAAATTCAGAGGAAATAAGCCAAGTTTTCAGCTCTGTTCATTTAAGAACAGTTTTGTATACTGATCGACCTCTAAATGGAATTTACAAAGATGATTCTCCCACCCATGAAAAAAGTAACATCATCTATAAATTTAGTTGTCACTGTGGTAGTGACTACGTGGGAAAAACATCTCAAAGGTTTCATGTAAGAATCGATCAACATGTTCCTAAAGTCTTGAAAAAGTGGTTTGATGGCCGTTCTGAGAAACCAACTAAAAAATACTTCTCGGCGATTGGGCAACATTTGTTGGACAATCCTGAGTGTGTTAAAAATTATAAAAAGGACAATTTTTCAGTCTTAGTGAGAGCGGAGAACTCTTTTCAATTGCATATTCTGGAAGCCTTATGTATTCAATCTTTAAGGCCCAGTTTATGTAAGCAGAAAAAGTTCGTTTACCAAACTAGACTTTTTAAATCCTTATATTAGTAATTTTAAAGTAATTAGTTTCTTGTTAAACTTTATTTTTAGGCATAGTTTTAATTTAAAATTTTTATCGCTTCTTTATTTAGATTGTTTTAATTCTACCGAGTTTTATTAGTATACCAAATTTGTTTAGCATTAGCACTTATTTAATTTTTAACATTTGATTATTACGTCATTTTATACCTTAAAACTTTAAACTGCAGTATAATTTTATTTCAATTTGTATTCATTCCAATCCAGTAGGAAACAATATCTGACGAGTCCTACTTGAAAGTACTTAAATAAATTCAAAGAAAATGAAATGCATTCTGTTATATATTTTTAGTAAGTTATGCACCGGAAAAAGCTGTTAAAATTTTAATATAATATTTAAGCATTTTATTTAAATAGTTTTAAATAAATTTTATTCAGAATCTCTATTTATTAGATCTCGCGAGCCAAAAATTTGCAAACAAAGAGATTTTTACAATTTAAAACTTTACAAATAGGGTCTTTAATAGTATTATTTTTGTTGTCGTTATTGTCGTATTTTTTAATGTGCTTTTTATTTAATTTAGTTTAAAGGAAAAATTTCTACTATTTTAAATGTTTTTGTTTTAGCAATTTTGTCTTATAAATTACTTCAAGTTAGTTCAGTACAGCTCTATTCTATTTTTCAAACTTTTTCTAAACAGACTTTTATACTTTATGACGTAACTATTTTTTGTTAGACTTTTCAAATTCATTATATATAACTAAAATTACTCTACAATATTCATAGTTTTTAGCAATGTTATTCTGAAGAGAGCTAAACGAAATTAATAAATAAACTTTTTTTGAAAATGAGTCAGTTATGTTTAAACTTTTTAATTAAAACCAGTACCAAAACCAAACTATTCAAATAAATTTTCAAATTTAAGCATTAATACAATATGACGTAATTTCAAAATTGTTAAAAATCATGCAAAATTTTCAGAAAAATCCAATTTTGCATGATTTTCGTTTTTTAGATATACAGAATTTTATCCAAGAATAAAATATTTTTTAATAACTTTTATTTTTAACAGACTTGTATATTTATGTTTTATGATGTTGTGATATTTTTTTCCCAGTTTATTATTGCTTTTAAAATAAATGACCCATACAAGTTTCACCTAAATTCTTAGCAACGCTATTTTAGGGATTTCTTGCTCAAGTGCTAAGAGTTTAGGTAAAACTTGTATGGGTAATTTATTTTAAAAGCAATAGTAAACTGGGAAAAAAATACCACAACATCATAAAACATAAATATACAAGTCTATTAAAAATAAAAATTAGTAAAAAAGTATTTTATTTTTGCATAAAAGGTTGTATATCTGAAAAACGAAAATCGTGCAAAATTGGAATTTTTCTGAAAAGTTTATTATGGCTTATGGTATAAAAAAAATTGAAAAAAAAAATTACGACATCATTAAGCTCATTTTAATAAGTTTGTTTAAGAGAAAAAAATTATTTCTTAAGAAAAGATTGTATAAATAAAAAACTAGAAAAAACCACAAACTTTTTTAATAGGCCTAATTTAAAAATTCAAACCGAAATTCATTGGATTTTTATTAAATTAAAGACAAAGGACCGTTCTTTAGAATAAAAAAAAAGTTTTCAATTAGCTATCTTGATAAGGACATAATTGGGTCTTAATTTTGGACATTTATATAAAATTCCTAAAAAACGCTCTCAAGCTAAGTTCACGCTCGTATCGACAACAAACTCGCAAAAACTCATAAAACTTCAGTGAGTAACTATTTATTTGAACAGATAATTGAAAGAGATAAAAATAAAATTAAGATAAAAATTTAAATCTAAGTTATTATAAGATGAAATTAAAACTTGTTAAATAGTAAAAGCGATTTTTTTATATGTCTACAAGATGATACAAACTCGTTTCTTTTGTCTAGGCAGGTCTTCAATGCATACACAACTGCTGTTGCTTCTTTGAGACACAGCCTACATATCGGGCTATTGCCGTCAGCTATAGGCTGTGCTCTTTTTATACCTTCTCAGGATATTTCAAAGTCAATGCCGCTGCGCTTTAAGCCGAAAACATGCTTTGAAAGCTCAGTGTCATTTTTATATATACCGCCTTTAAAAGATTTTTATGATTGGCATACCTGAATCTGAGCTGAGTTGAGCACAAGCCGATGTAGAACCTCGTCTCAACGTCAGATTTAACTGTGGTTTTGTAAACGATGTTCTCCGAACAGCAATTTCCCCCTTTCAAATGATATATACAGCAACCAGCGCAACCACATTGACTCTGAATTCCTGAGTTTTGATTTATTTTTCTTTGTTGCGTGCCTTAATGATTTTCTCTAAATTTGCCGTAAACGGATAACTTATTCGCCTATTATGTTTGTTGAAAATTTTTGTTAGCGTGTAACAAATTCGATTCTCGATTTCGTTGTTTTATACTTTTCCGCCAGTTGGCGCTATAATCAGCCGAAATTGTGTACTTATTTCAAGATAACGATAAGAAAATGCTCATTAGCCTCTAGCTTGCGCACTACGCGCAGCTCGATATGTTGTTCGTTATTTTTGTTTTTGGCTCAGTTAGCCATAAGATCGTGCAAAATGCACACTAATTTTAAGAACTTAAGACACTGATTGAATTTAAGAACTTTGTTATGATTGTCATTTTATAAGAACTTTATGTTTATTTGTATAACTGTATTGTAATGTGCTCAGTTAAGCCATAAGACCGTGCGAGAGGCACAAAATTGATTATAAGAACTTTTTATTATTTTTATTTTATAAGATCTTGATGTTTATTTGCATTATAGTATTATATTGTGCTTAGTTTAGCCATTATTGTGCATGAAGCACGACATACATTTAGACTGTATTATTAGTACTATTTTAAGACCTATTTTGTGTTTAAGATTGTGTCATTCAGACACTTTAAGAACATTATTAAGACATTTTAATTTGTAGAACTTGGTGTTTGCTTGTTGTGTTTATATTCGCAGTTTTATTCTACTGATAAACTGGCTGCTTTATCATTTCTATTTTCTAATTTTCACATTAACATCACGTTTTCAATAAACTCACCTCATTAAAGAAATTATATATATTAAGTTTATTACATACTTATTAATTACTAAGTTAAACCTAATGAGTAAGGTAAATTCAATAAAATCCTTAAGAGCTAAACGCGCTAAACGTTTAGCAAAAAAATGGGGACTTCCCCCAATTAAAGGTAGTTCCTACCACAGGCCCTTTAGGACTACAAGCGGATTTGTTTATCGAAGTGTTTTTTGACTATATTAAAAAAATTTTCGTCCAGTATTAGGTTTAACTGAATTGCTAAAATGAGGGTTGTACCAGATTAATTTTTTTTTCTTTTGTGATTTTGATTAGTTTTAGGTTGTAGCTGAGTTTTTTCAAATTTAAGTTTATTCTCGTAGCCGTATTTTTTTATTGCCCGCTCGCAGGGCCTGGCAGCCACGACGGAACAGATACTCACTCTGAGTAGCTTGAGATCATCTTAAGATAACTTACAAGATAACAGTATTAGACAATATTAGAATATCAAATATGCATATCAACATAGGGAATATAAATATACGAAATCAAAAACAATAACAAATACTAGTAATAGTATGAACATTTAACAGGATCTAATAATTCTAAACTATTATATATAAATACAGATAACTTAAACTACCACTTATATACTAAATAAATCACTAATATTTTATAAACAACTATTTTTTACTCAATTTTATTATTAAACAAATTAGAAATGTAAACTTGCAATTAAAGATAATAAAGAGAGATAAACAGCGTTTACAACATACAGTTCAACGCAGGTTGCACCAAGTTTTCTGAAGCCTTAACATGTTACTTTCAAAACAAATAATGTCACTCTCAAGCCCTATCATTCAACTCTGCCTATCTAAAAAAGTGTCTTCAAAAAGCAACAAAACTTATCTATTGTTACGTCATATCTTTTAATTTTAGCGATCTTATAAATAAATAACTATTTTGTACTTTTTCGAATAAGCCTAACATTACATTATTATTTTTTCAAATTCATCTTTTATTAAAAAAAAAATATATATCTACTAGATCGTTTGTTTAAGCATTGATTGATTGTTTTTAGAATTTGTTTTATGATATTTTAGGATGACTTTATTGTTTGTGAACATATATAATTTTTGCGTTTTGCTTTTTATAAGGCATAAAAGAGATATCATTAAAGTTGAGCTTCACATCTAGGAAGTCAGTTATCACTAGTTTCCACAGTGACTCGTAACCAAATATATTTGAAGAATGCATGAGTTTGTTTTTTTAGCTTCTCAACTTTAAAGCCAGAAGAGTTAGGTACTACAGCTAGACCATCGTCTCTGTAAAACCTAACTATTATTAAACCAATAATATCTTTTAACCCGTCTAACAAAAAAAGTCCTACAAGTTCGCATAGCTCCGCGCCCATATAAGGTCTCTGCTCTACGTCAAAAAGTGAGTTGGTATTTGCTTTCTTTTTGCTCCACAGAGCTCCTTGTTTAACTTACAGAGCTCGCAGAGTACCGATTTGCAGGCATTTTTTATCAGGCTTAAGTCCTCAGCAGGCACGCTAATGTAACTATTAGCAAAGTTCAATAACTTAATCACTAACTCTTCGTTAATAGAAGGATAATAATCGACCACATCGAACTTTAAAAATTGTACTTCTGTTCCTCCAATCCAATGAACCAACTTAAGACTTGGTCAGTGCTGGTCTACCGCATTAGTTTTGATTTCAAACGCACAGCTTTGTCAATACGGTCAATATTGACCTTACATATTCGACCTACGTCAGACTAAGTGGGATTAATCACTCTACATTTAGGTAGTGTTAAAAAAGCTCTTTGTTTTCTTTTAACGTTATACATGCACTTTTTAATGGTAGTTTTTTTATTCTATCGTGTATTTTTAATTTACTTGTTAAAAATTTAGCTTCTAAGTTTATTTATTTAAAATTGTTTTTTAAATTTTTTATAAACTTTAGTAATGTTATTAATGTATAATTTTCTGTATTCACTTACTGAAACTTCATAAAAGTTTTCAGTTTTATCTAAAGGTACAATCAAGTTTTTACATTTACCTATATCCTGCACAATTTTTAACAGTTCCGTCTGGAATTGGCTTCTTGTTCTTCTTAATTCCACGTTTTGCATCATTCTGATCAGATCTTCTTCAAAAGTTAATTTGCCAATGAGTATTTGCCAGTTTATTGTCGATTGGAAAGTTAATTTTTGCACAAGCCTTTTTGCATGTTTTTAAACAGATTTAATATTACGTCATAATGTATTTATGATTAAATTTTAAACTTTCACTTGAATGTTTTGTTTTGAACTTTATTTGAACTTGTTTTGCAGTTGAGGAGTGCGTATGCACGAAACTTGAGTTCTGCAAGCTTTTACGTCTTGTAATAAACTTTTGTTTATATATTTATTTATATATATATAATTTATTGAAATGGCGATTTTAAAAATTCTGGAACGTATGTTTCATAAAGACATAGAAAATTGTCTCTAATCTTCAGCCAGTTCAAATTTAAAATAAAAAGAACTTTGGTAAACAAAGATGCAAAAGTTTACAAAAAAACAAAAACAATATGACGTAATAATTGAACATTGTACATAACAAATATTCAGTACAAAAATCGATCTACCATCTAACTAATCAAACAACCAAAATTAATGGAAAACAACAGTTAATTGACTATAAAATACTTCAAAATTTGTTCTATTTTAAGAGGAGCTTTTTCATATGTCGACAAGACGATATAAGTTCGCTCCTCTTATTTACACAACCTTCCTTTTTTAACGCATAAAAGTTATGTATATATATATATATATTTATTTTGTTATACAAAAAACAATAGCTTATATGACCGTTTCGTATATGAGATATAAAACCTCAAATACAATATGTACAAGTAATTAAAGAAGCAAAATAACAGCACGCAAAAATAAAATATTGAACAAAAACAATATAAACGATAAAAGCACCGCAAAAAATAAGCTTTGCAATTGCTGCAAAAAACCTTGCCCTTTAAACACTCAATGACTAATCTCAAACACAATATATAGAGCAACAATAACATCAAATAAAACAACAAAACAGTACTTAGGGTCCACAGGAAAAACTTTCAAAAGATATAGAAACCACAAATCATCATTTAACAGTATCAAAAAAAGACATACAACAGAACTGGCAAACTACATTTGGAATTTAAAAGATAACAGTACAGACTATGCGAAGTATTAAACAGGACAAAATTCAATATTTAATTTGGCTGCAAACTTCATAATTTGAAAAAAAAAAGAAATTGATAAGTCAGACAAGAATGCAACACTAAACAATAAAGCGAAAGACAAAATATATGCATTCATTACCAATAATAATTTTTTAGCAAAACTAAAACTAATAAAATATTTAAACAAAGTAAAATTAAGCCGCAAACACGAATAGTTTAAAACATTTTCCGATATAGTTTAAAACGTTTTTCTAATAACCTTAAACTTAAAACTTTCTAACCTCTTGTAAACTTTTCAAAATGCATAAATTCTTAAATTAAGAAGATCGGCGTATTTTTTCAAACTCAGCTTAACGTAAAATAAACTCCATCATTGCTACGCCATAATAATTATAAAATTTTCAAACTCTAAGTTTATGTTTAATATTGTAAATAAACTTTAGCTTACTGAAGAGTATATGAGGTTATATATCTCGTATACGAAACGGTCGTATAAACTATTGTTTTTTATATAATCAAATAAGATTTTAGCTTCACTCAATTTGGCGAGCACTATCGACCAGAAATTTTTATAAAAAATTCAATATATTTATAGTTTTTTTTTGCTGCTAAACTTTATATATGTGTATTCATAACTAGTAAGAGTATCTTATGATTCTTAGCATACAAACTAACTTATTTTAATTATCGTCTTTATAAAGTTTTTAATGTCGTTGCTTATTAGTTTACTACAATTTCTAACTCGCGATCATTTTTAACTTGGTCGTATTAAACTTGATCATATCAACTCGATCATTTGAAACTTAATCGTTTGAAAGTCAATAATTTTTAGCTTTATCTAAACAAGTTTGATATGTTTGAGTTTAAAATGATCTAGTTTATATGGTCGAGTCAGGTTCAGTTTAAAATAATCAAGTTTGATATGATCGAGTTTAAAATAATCAAGTTTAAAATGATCAAGTTTAAAATGATCAAGTTTAAAATGATCAAGTTTAAAATGATCGAGTTTAAAATGATCAAGTTTAAAGTGATCAAATTAGAAAATGATCGAGTTTAAAGTGATCAAATTAGAGAATGAAAGTTTACAATGATCAATTATGAAACTATCGCGAGTTAGAAATGATTGGCTCTCGTTTATATTTTAAATAGTATAAACTTAGTTTCCTTTGTAATTTTTTTTCATTTGTATATTAAAGTTAAGGTAAGTTTATTCTATCAAAACTAAATAATAAATACTAACAAGATTTTTTAATCAATAGTACTTGTATATTATACAACTATGTATAAAAAAGCTGTTCAGGTCAAAAACAGCTATAGACTGGATTTCTCAAGTTCTAGAGTCTAAAAAAGTATTGCTAAGTGTATTTTAACTTATAACAAATTTTCACAATATTTAAAAAATAAACATTAAATGTTTCAACTCTGTTATTTACATAAAACTTTTTTTTTGTGCTTTAAGATTTTTATAAGTACGCAAAGTATTCCAATTGCATATAAAATATATGACATATTTTTGACTTATTTAGAAAAATGTGAAAAAAAATTATTTGATTTCAATGTAATATTAGAAAATTTTTGTAGTTAAAAAAAATCGTTTAATTAAATAAAATTGATACTAAGTTAGAATAGACTTTACTACTATTTATATTTTTTGCTTCTAAAAAATTTAGATCTTTGATATTATTTTTAATTTTATAAATTTATGTCCTATTCTAAGCTAGTTTAAAACTAGAATCAGAAAGTTACAGCTTCTTAACACTGTTTTTTAAGAATATACTAAATCTAAATATATCAAAAGTTTATTAAATTTATCATTAAACTTAACTTTCATGATAAAGTTGCAATGCAACAGCAATTATTTTTAGAGGGGTCTAGTGAATGATTGTTAACTTTTTTATTGTTAAACACAATTTTCAAAACTATTAATACACGATTTTTTGCACTACTTTATGTTACTTTGTTATGAAAAAATACTACTCAGCTACCCTAAAAAACTATGTAAAAAGTTTTTTAAGGCCCATTTATTTTATAAAGTTATGTGGGAAACTCAACATATTGTGTTTATTTAATAAACAGCTGTATATAAAAATTTACTGATCTATTAGGTTTTATCACTTGAGACAACTAAAGCTTAAGCTGTACTCTTTTAAGTAGTTTATAAAGTAAATTTATTTATAAATTTTTTAAGGTTGCTTTTTACAACTAACTATTTTTGATAATAAAACTGCATATTAAAGTTTGAATGATTTAAGAAAAGTGTATGTTATCAAGTTTACACAGTTATTTTTTCGAAATATAACAATATATTTTAAAATTTGTCATTATATATTTTTGATATCAATAATAAGTTCAGAATTCTAATCTTATGTCATTGAATCATTACAAATAAACTTAACGACAAACCTTAGTTTTAATTTTATTAGTTTCAGAAGGTTTATGATAATGAAAAATTACTAAAAGTTTTATTATACATAATAAATTGACATAGAACTTAGTTGCAAAGTAAACAATGAATTTAAACTTGCTTTTTATTATTTATTTTACACATCATGTTCTATGTATTGGTACTAATACTTATGAGTATGAATGTGAGAATTATGAGAAAGATGAACAAGCTTTACAGTCTGCATATAAAAGTTTTCTTATTATTTTAGTATTATTTCATAATAATAACAATATTTATTAAATATTTAGCTATTTGTCATCGTAGAAAACCTTTTATATTAATTCTAAAAAAGTAGTTAAAATTCTTAAATTCAATTAATCTTTAATTCAAATACACTTAAAATTCAATTTATCTTTTTCTAAAAGATTTTAGTTTAAATTTTTTACCTGATAAAACATTATACTTTTGAGGATTTTTCAAAAAGCTTTGAATTATGCAAAAACATAAGACATTTAAAGTACAAGTTTTACTAAAACTACTCTGATGAACTCAAGTAAAAAATGACAATAAAATATTTTACTTTTTTTTTAAATAATTTACTTCAGTTCTTTTTAATAATGGTTTTTACATAAGACTAATCGTTATATAAATACAATGTACAACTTTCCAATTACTTTAATATTTTTTAGTGAGATATGAGTTTCGGATGACATCAAATAAAGGAAGATGGGACAACGTGAAAGCTCAATGCTCTGACATGGGCGGCCAGCTAATAAGTCACAACTTAAGAGACGAAGGACTTCAGTATCATGAGTTTTTATTTTTTAGCAGCTACATGTTAAAAGTATCAGCTAGATCAGCTACATACTTTTTGTCTTTCAACGAGCTTTTAAAACAAATTAAATCTTTCTTAAACTAAAATTTTAGGCTATTACTGTAAACATTATTAAAAATCCATATTGTTTAAATATTTTCAAATTTTTACTCAGTGATCTTCGTGTTTTTGTAAACCAGTTTGATCAAAAACTGTGGGTGGGACTCAACGATCGAGGTATGGAAGGGGTGTTTCGATTAAACGACGACACAAAGTACGATCCGAATCACAACGAAAACAATCTTTACGAGTGGAAGAGCGGAGAACCGAATAACGTAATGGAGGAAGATTGTGTCCAAGTCAGTGACGACAGACATCTCAACGACGAAGACTGCGGTGCAGAGTTTTATGGACTTTGCGAATTAAAAGTTTACAGTTGCTAAGTTAACAAAGATAAAATACTTTGTGAATAAAAAGAATTGAGCTTTTTGTATCAAAACAATTTTTATTTGTTGTAGTTAATAAAAATCTATACTTTCTTTAAATCTCTTGCGTCAGTAAAAAGCTATTAATCATTAGATACGGTATACAAAAATATTCTATTGCATTAACAAAATTCTGAAAATGTACACATAACTATATAATAAATATTTATAAATATAAAGATATTCTACTTTTTAGTAAATTTAATAAGAAACTAAGTAAAAAGAATTATCGCCTTTTAAAAAATTTCAAGAGCTTTATTCGCTTACTACACCCAAAATAAGTCTATTTTTTAAATAGAATAATATTTAGTAAAAAATTTAATAAGTGTTTAACACAATACTCGCAAAATGTTATTTAATTAATTGTACAAAAATATTTTAAAGCCTTACTTAAACTTCAAGGATACTTAAAATAGACTATGCTGTATTGAGATAGAAATTTTAAGTTGTAGCATTTCTCATTTAAAACCAATTTACGAAACAAACAGAACAGTTTACAAAGTGGTAAATAAAAGTAAATGTAATTAATTAAAAATTAACCGAATTTTTAGTTAAGTTTAAAATTTAAAGATTTTAACGATTAAAAATTATTTAAAGTTTTTTTTTGAATTAATATTATTTAAATAAAATTTTATTTAAATCACATTAAATTTTTTGAATAAACTATTAAAAGAAAAATATGGTTAAATTAATTAAAAGTTTCCTACTTTAAATCATTTTCACCAATTTTACATGAAAAAATATATTCACTTCTTCACAGTTCTAACTTTTGTCAGAAACACTTGTTCTAGGATAATAGTTAAATTTTTTTAAATAAAAGTAATAAATATAAATAATAGATTTTGAACAAAAGTTTATTTAGTTAAGGAATGTTTAAAATAAGAATAGAAGACAGAAGTAGTATGAAGTTTAGTTCTAGAAGAATCTTTAATTGTTAGAAGGTTATCAACGAGAGAAAAAAAAAGAAGGTTTTTTTAAACGCGAAATACATATTTTGATAAAGTTAAAATATACTTGATGCGTTGGTAACTCGATAAGTTTCAATAGAAAATTATCAATTTATTAATAATTAAAACATTATTTAAGCAATATAAAATTAAAACTTAATATATGCTTACTATTAAAAAAAGAACTTTTTTTATATAACAAATGTTGTAAAAAGGAAAGAAATCTTATGTTATTGGGTTTTTAAGTAAAAGTTTAGTTTTGTAGTTTAGAAAACATATTAAAGTTTCTAAAATTGAAAAAAGATTTAAACGGTAGATTTTTTTTTGTATGATTCATTAAAAAGAAGCCATACAATTGTTTGTAAGAAGTGCTAAGTGTTTCTCGGTTAAAACATTTACATTTTAAAAATATGCTAAGTAGCTTTAAAACCAGTTTTTATTTTAAATTTCATGGAATAAGAAACTTTTTGGTTTAGTTATTTATTTTTGAAGCAAGTATTTTAAGCAATAAAACGATTTTGATGTAAAAAAACTTTACTAGAAGTCTTTGAATTTAAAATAAAAAAATTAAATAAGAAAATAGTGATTTTTTTCTATACTAATTAAAAAAAAAACTGTTAATGCTTTTTTAATAAATTTTTTTTAAATTATTAAAAATATAATACCATAAAACTTAAATAAGATTTTTTCGTAGTTAAAGAACTTTACACAAAAATAATCACAAAAAAAAATACAGATTAATAAATAGATTAAAGTTTTTTAATAATGAAAAAATAAAGCTTCTATAAGAGTTCTAGAAATTAAAAAAAAAAGTATAACGAAACAAGATTTAAATAAAAGAGTTTTTATTTTGAAGTACGTATTTACATGCAATTTAGTTTTAGTGTAATTTGATGCTAGAAAGAATTTTGCTTGAGGCAACTCTTTAAATTTGTATCAAAATTGTTATTTAATAAGCCAAAAGCATTTGAAAATTTTGAATAAATGTACCAAACTACAAATTGATTTTTTCCTAAACTACTTTCACTACAGTAAACGTATTCAAATTTAGTTTAAGTAAAAAACATATTAAAAAACGACTATAACAAGCTAAATTTTGTAAGTTTTAAAGAAGAGGAGATTATTTTTGATGTTCTTAAATTACGAAATCAGATAACAACATTTAATTGAGCAAATATTTTAAAAAGAAATTTTGTATTATAAATGAAATTGTGTTTTTTTAAAATATTTCGGACAATTACCTAAAATTATGTAAAGGCTCTATACAAAAAAAAAAAAACTTAAGTTGTACTAGATTTTTTGTTTATCTTAAATTTTAGTTCAATTGAATAAAAAATAAAACTATTTAAGAAAAATAGAAGAAAATTATATTTAAGAATATATTTAAAAAACCTTAATTAAGAACAGTTTTATTAACAAATGGTCAAATAAAAACTATTTTACCAACAGAAGACACATTAGTATAAATTATAAACTAATTATTTACTAAATATTTATACTAAAGTAAAAATTCATTTATTTGTTTTATTTAAATATTAATTTACTTTTATTTTTTGATTAATATTAGTTGTTCTGAAAACACTTTTTTAGTTTCCTAAAAAATAATTGAATATAATTTTTTAGTTCTCTTAGACATTAAAAAACTTAAAGAAATTGTGTAATTAATTTGGTAAACAAAACTTAAACATCAAAAACAAGTCATGAACTTTCTAAATAAAATCTTAATAATTTACGTTATACTATTAGTAAAATAACTAAAACATTTTAGAGAAATTGTTTTTCAGAAATCTAAAGTTTAAAATGGTTTCTACAGTCTTTAACACGTCTCATGAACTCATATACAAGTAAGTTTTTATATAACTACTTTACAAACACAAGTTAAAACTTTTTAGTTACTTAAAAAGAAATTTGTTGAAATAACTTAGATAAATTAAATTGTAATACAAATATGCATTTAGCCTTTTTTTTTTGAATTGTTAAAAACATTTTTAATATAAACATAACGTTATTTGAAGCTACAAAAGTATTTTTTAAACAAACTTGGATAGAAATAATCTCTACTTTAACTTATGATAACTCATAAACTTTCAAAAATATAAAACTATTAAAAACATTAAATTTTTGGTTACAAAATAAAATGTTAATTTGTAGATATACTGTAATGAAAAAACTTTAAGATTCATTCTAGTTTTTACTAATAGTTGTTACAGTATATTAAACGCTTGCAATACAAACAAACTAGTAATTAGTACAACGGTTTAAGTAACATTTTTTTAAATAAAAATAAAACTTAGTAGCTAAAGGTTAAAAATTTTTATGCAATAGATTTTAAAATTGTTTATACAAAAGTGTAATTTTTAAAGTTTGAATACCAAGAAAAACTATTACCGAGCTTATACTACTTTTTACCTTTAATAAATAGAACTTGTGTAAATAATTTAAGAAAAACTAGAAGATTTTTTTTGTTTTTTTTTGCAACAACATTTTGTTTAAACGGTTTTAATTAGTTTTTTTGCCCATTTTGTAATAAATATCATAAAAATTTACTTAATTCAGTTAACTTTTGGTAATGGTTTTTTTTTAGGTATTCGAAATTTAATAGTTTTTAAATTTGAGTATAACTTCTGTTGATACCTTAAAATTTTACTACTAAACAATGATATCTTCAAGTAGTCTCGAATGTTTTATTTAAACTCGTTTTTGACGGAGAAATCAAAACTATTAAATGAACAAAGTAATTGCGAAAATGTGGCTTTGACATTTATGGTTTTATATTACAAAGTTGCATGTCAACCTTATTACTATACTTACTTTCAAATATTTTATAAGATTTAATTTTTGAATACCGATACATTTCACTAAATTTCAAGTCCTAAACTTGATTGTTAGGATTTTTTTAAAGAAATCAGGAACAGTTAATGAATAAAAGTTTTTGCAATATTGTAACGTATTATTCTATAAGAATGTTAATTAATAAATGTCAAATTGAAACAAAAACGTTATGAATTTTAAAGTACTTGAAAATAAGTACATACTATATTTATCTTTTCTAACCTTATTTTTTGAGTTTAACTTCATAATTAAGCGTTTTAAAGTAAAGCAGAGTTAAAATAATTAAAATAGTACTAACTTTATATGTCGTGTAAAGGTTTATCATCTAAGTAATTACTTTTTTTTTTGTTTCTACCATTTTGTCTAGTTTTGTGCATAGAAAACAAAGTTAACAATTGCAGTAACCTGACAACTAAAACAACTAGGTCATTTAACCAAAAGGACATTTTATACATCTGAATTTTTGCGCTGTGTTCAAAGTGCGTAACAAACTGGCAGTGCGTACCTAGGAAATTTTGGTCTTAAATTACCAACATTGAGCCTAATATAAACATGTTGAAAGCCACTAAAGTTTAAAAATGGCTCTTTAAGCAAAACCCCCCAAAACAAGGACTTTTATCCAGAAACAAAAAATATTTGTTGAATGGTTGTTAGAAGGCTTGATTATTTGGTTAATATATGTATTTAATTTTTATTTAAGTATTTATTTACGAACTAGTTTAGATTTAACCTACAAAGCTATTGAATTCAATTTTTATTTCCTTGTATCTTCAAAACTTACCTAGTACATAAAATCATTTGATTACCAATTTAAAACAAATGAATATTAATTAACATTAATCTTGCTTTTATAAATTATTTTTATTCTAAAAAGCTACTTTAGGGTTATAAAATTCATAAAAAAGCAACAAAAAGTGTCTGCTAAGCCCAAACAACAAGCTACACTAAAAAAATGTTTTGAAAAGCATCTAGTTTTAAATAAATCTTAATCGCGATGTTCTTAATTTTCATCAGTATTACTTTTTTATACGCTTTTTACATTTATGTTTTAATCATTGGGTTTGTTAATTGCACTGTTAATTATTTTGCTCAGCTAAATTTTGTATGAAGTTTTAAGCTTTTTTTATTTCTATGGTTTAGTCATTGGTATGCAAATTTAAATTACACTGTTCCTTAAATATATAAACTCTAATATGTTTGTTTTAAATATTGAATTTAATACACAATCTATCTAGTTCCTCTGATTTCAGTTTATTTCAATCTTATTCCGCAAAATTAATTTTTAAGTGAAATAATTTCTTATTATTGATTTATTAATGTTTTTTAAGTTTCTTAGCTAAAAAACAAACTTTCAAAAACAGCTAAAAAATACGTACAATACTGGCAGTTCGTACCTAGGAGGTGCGTACTTAGTTAGAAGGTTACTGTATAAACATTTACTAAAGCAAGTATTTATAATAAAAACTATTAGCTATTAATTATGGGAACGGGTCAAATATGCACGAAGATACTTTTGCACGGAGGGTCACTTTAGCACAAAGGGTCATTTTTGCATGAGAGTTAAAAAAAAAAATTACAAAAATAAATCAAAAAACTAAAAGATAAATTAATAAAAAAGAAAAAGAAAAACAAGTTACCGACTGAGGGTATAATTAAGGGGTAACAGTGATAGTAAAAATGAAAAATAAAAAATTACTAACAAAAATTATTATGAAAAAACACAAAAAAGAACAATAAATAAATAAAAATAAATGAACTAATGAAATAGTTACCGACCGAGGGTAAGGG
>NW_028140373.1:0-28470 GCF_965202585.1 Thalia democratica | reverse complement strand
GTACATACTTTTATTGCCCTACAATAAACTACATTAGCATAAACTTTTTTTACAGTAAAAAACAAAAAAACTTTTAAAGTTTTAAAGTAGCTATCCTAGGATAAGTATCATTACTAAAATAATAAAGCTTATATGACAAAATAATATGTATTAAATATAGAAATAAAACTTATATTAAACTTATATGATAAAATAAAATGGAAAATATAGATATAACTGTTAAATGCGGTTTTTAAACTTGACTAGAAAACCATCTTTAGTCATTTCGTTAAATTATTTGATTTTTATTATAACTAAATACCTAGGTATAGTTATACTTTCATCTGCTAAATACTCATCAAACGAACTAATATAGTTATGAGGAATATTCCTGTATTTTCTTCCAATTTCATCTACTTTGTAGTCTGCTTCAGTTGCTTGAGAACTTTTATCATATATATGCTTTACAAATGGATGCTCAGGTTTAGTATTATGATCGTATTTGACATCAAAAAGATTTTTAAAATCATGCTTCTTTATTTGAACTATTGATGAATTAAGAACTTCGTTGACAAATACATAACATGTACCATAGTTCTGCTTTTCACAGGAATATCTCTGGGCCACGTCTGAACAGTCAGTCATGTACACTCCTTGTCCAAACCAACCCTTTTCTGAATTTTTAAATCCTTCTTTTAATATTCCTTCAACTCCTGCTAAAGTTGTGCCATGAAACAACATTAAATTGTTGCGTATTTCATCTAATTTTGTTAGTGGACTGTTTTCTAATATCTTGTACACTTTAAAATCTATTGTTGAGTTCTTCATTCTGGAATCATCTATTGTTATATCATAGAATTTTTTAACAAATTTGTATATATCTTTATCAGGTTCTATCTCTTCACTCTCGTATTTAGAAGCTTTGTTAATTTTGTTTGTTGGTACATCCATTGAAATAAATTTTTATTTGTTTATAAAAACTAAACCTTAATAAAAAAGAAGTTTTTTAAACATTTAATCGAAAGTTTTAAAGCTTATAAATATTTACTGTTGTACTAAATGAGTTATGGACAAGTAAAAATTAAAGTTGTTAAAAACTATTGGTAAAATCAGCCTAATAGTCGATAAGTTTTACGACTCATTACTTTTAAAGTTAACAAAAATTACTTTTAATGAAGATTTAAGATAATCACTCTAGAAATTTTAAGAAGAAGATAATTTTATTCTCGACAAGTTTTTAATGAAAAAAAGCAAATTTTTATCTGTGTTAGTTAATTTTATTTTACTATATACAATATATATCAGTTATAGATGAAACATAGACTATTACCTAAAATATCACATTAATTCTATTATAATATTTTTATTAAATTAGAATTATATCATTATATAGAACAAAATGGCTTTTTTCGGAAAATATTTGTTAAGCAAAAGGTATAATGGATAAGGGTTGGTGTTAGAACGTTAAATTTGATTTAAAAAACTATACATGTATAAAATAAAAAAAAATAGCTAAGATATAACCATAGCGAGTATAAACTACTAATAATCAAACTTTATATAAAAATACATATGTAAATACTAAAAATGGAAAATGGGTTTATCATAATGCATACAAAAATTATTTTACATCTTTACAAAATATAATCTATTAAAAGTCTAATTTAATAAAAACATCATAAAAATTTAATTTTCATTAGGTGACTTGTTATCAATGCAAAAATTGTATATTGTCTTACAACTAGTTTTTTTGCTTAAATAAATTATAATCTACGAATATTCATTTGAGTAATGCGGGCATTGATATATCAGTTCGCTTCTCTATTTTATATAATTTTTTCATTCATGATAATACACCTATTACAGTTTTAAATTATTATATTTTGGCTTTTTTTTCAAGTCAGATTATTAGTAGATTGTATTGTCTATAGTTATATTTAGCTAAAAATTTTTAATTTTTTTCTACATATACTTTTTAAATAAAACTCAACGTTCTAAATTTAACCCTTAGTCTACCTTTTGCTTAACAAAATTTAAAAAAAAAAGCCATTTTGTTCTACATCATAATATAACTGTCATAACAACAACAATGATGCTTTCAAAAAAATTTTCAGTGTTTACCCCCCTTTCTTTCTATTAAACATTATTACATTATAAATTAATTATAGGAACAATGTGCTTATTATTTGTTTCCGAATTTATAATTTTTAACTTTTTATAGTTAAGTTACTTAAATCCATAAGGTTTTAATACCTCACTATATACTGTAATTAAATTGCTTATGTAAAATATACTATAATTTAACAATTTTTACTTTAAAGGTCGATTAAAATTAGTATTTTTCTAAATTGTGTTTTTTTTTTAAATTTTAATTTTGTAAAAAAAACACTTAATGCACCAGAATTTTTACTTATTTTTCATTTTACCATCATTATTTTTTTTATAGATTTACAATTTAAAAATACGCTTTGCGGTAACACCCTGTAATTGTTTGTCTCTAAAATAATAAATCTTCAATTTCGCACCTTCCATTTTATACAATACTCCATACCATTTTTTTTCTTAGGTACGGTAAGTTGGATTTTTTATTTTTTTTTATACCTAAATACTATAGTGTATGTTCACTAAAACTTTTTTATTTTCATTACTGTTAAACCAACATAATGCATACTTCAAATAGTATCTTAGACTTAAATCCTATTAATAACATTTTTGTGAATTACTATCCTTTTACTTGGAAATCAATTTTTTAACTAAAATTCAAGCTTTTTAGTGATTTAAAGATTAATTTAAAAACTCAGACTCAAAATTTTGCTTCATGCGTAACTAATTATGATGGTACTTCTATTACAGTTTTTAAAAAAGAGTTTTTATCGATTAGATATAAGCTTTTTTGCTTATAATATGAATAATGAGATGGACCGTGGTTTATAAAAAATAATATTTCTTTTGTTTTTAAGTATTCAGATAACTATTCAACTAAAAGTGATTTAAAGCTGTAGTAGGACGTTTTACTACTATTTCGTTTTTACTTGTAATTAAAATTGTAGTAAAAAAGTTTACATATGTAATTTAGTATAATACTATATGAAGGACATGCACATCTCGTATTGTAATCAATCAGTGTTCTGAAAACTTAGTATTAATGAGTTTTTTAGCTTGTCAAAAGGTACATTAAAGTCTAAATTTGTGCAATATTGACTTTTATCGTTACTATATTATTTTTATTATATACGAGCATAAAAGCTGCCACACTAGCTAGAAATTAGTCTACGTTGTACAACAATGACTGATCAGTGACACAGTCGATTATACCTGCGTCACTGATCAGTAAACAGTAGCTTAATGTTAAAAAATTATAACTATAATATTACATTATAAAATTTTAAAGGGATAATCTTGTAGTCTTGAATACATTTTATTATTTAACTAAGCATTGAAAAGTTTATAAACTTTAAATTAGTTTAATCCTGATCCGGCAATACAAAACTCTTTGAGAAAAAAACTTAAATTAATGCAATCTTAAACTAAAATACTGAAAATAGAGTCACAAAATAATTAAGAGAATAGTCTTTTTGGTAGAACAAATAATCATTCGTCAGAAATGTTATCTGCTTTTGAAAAATTAGTTGTTAACATAAGTTTGTGAGACTTTTTACATATTTTAAATAAAACAAAATCGAATTGATACAAATAACTATTTAAAAACGTTAGGAAAGTACTTAGCATCGTTTTTAGTAGCAACATACTATTTTAACTAAAACTTTACTTGAATTTTACTAATTAAGAAAATACATCATGAACAAAAAAATGTTTTTGCTTCAAAATTTTACTCTACTAAAAATTAGTACATAGCTCAATTTATAATTTTGGGCACATGCTATATTGAATTTTTAGTGTTTGTTAGCCACACAAAAAAAGATTGCTTAATATGTCAATAGACTAAATAACATTTAATAAAAGTAATTTAATAAGTTGATAGCATATAAATTATAATTTAATTAAATTATTAACAGGTACATACTTTCATTGCCCTACATTTAGTTACATTAGCATAAACTTTTCTACAGTATAAAAGAAAAAAAAACTTAAGTTTTATAGTAGCTTTCCTAAGGTAGGTATTTTTACTTTAAAATATAAACCTGATTTTATGCAACAAAAGAAAATAAAAAGCAAAAGATATAACTGTTTAATACGCTTTTAAAACTTGACTAAAAAATGTCTTAATCTTTAATTCCTTAATTTAATATATGTTTTATTATAACAAATTACTTAAGTATAGTTATACTTTCATTTAGTGCATTTTTTTCAGTTCTGACCAATATTCCTGTATTTTCTTTTAATTGCAACTACTTTGAAGTTTGCTTCAATTGCTTAAAGACTTTAATAACAAAATATGTTTTTCAAAATTGTTTTTCAGATTTAGTATCGTGATCGTACACGTTAAATTCAGTGTTTTTAATAAGCCTTGTTGTTTCCTTCTCTGTTTGAAGATTTTCTGAATCAAGAGCTTTATTATTAAATACATAATAATTACAATCATCCCATTCATCCAATCAATAATCCTTAGCTCAATCCCAACAGTCGGTCATATACACTCCTTGCCCGAAACATCCCTTTTTAGAGTTTTTAAAACCTTATTTTAGTATGCCTTTTACTCCTTATGCAGTTTAACACTCCTTTTACATAAAGTTGTTACATTTTGAATTTATAGCTGTTAATGGATTGTTTTCTAGTATCTTTTACACTTTTGAATCCGTTGGTGAAGGTATTTTTATCGAAGAATCTGTTGTTCTATCCCGGATATTCTTAAAAAGTTTGTATTCTTCGGTGTCAGAACCATGCTCTTATTGGTTGTATAAAGAAACTTTGTTAGTTTTGATTGTTTGTGTATACATTGTAATTAGTTAAGTTTTATTTACAAACTATATATCGATAACAAATAAATACTTATAACTTTGGTATTAATTTGTTTCTTTAATTAAGAACTAATTTTTACTTAAAAAAAACTAAAGATAAATAAGTACTAAAATTATTAAAAAACATTAGTAAGATTAATCAAAACTTCAAAAAAAAAAAAGTATTTTTGTTGACATAAGTTATATTTAAGGACAGTTTTCTTATCATCATTATTTTATATTTTTTCAAAAGAAAACCATAATTTAAGTTTTGAACCTATAAGCAAACTTATTGTTTATTGAACTGTTTTATTTTCAAAATTTTAAGTTATTTTACTGTACTTTTTTATCACAGAAAGTTATAGATAGAACATCATTAAACGTCTACCAGCTAAATTGCATACTAACTCTTGTTTATTGATTTTTTTTGATATTTTTGCATATAGTTCTATTTTATTTTAAACTTTGTTTGTACAGAAATTTCTAAGTATGGCAAGAAACTTCTCCTGACCGTTTTAGGTGATCATCTCAAAAACTTAGGAGAAAATAAATTTCTAGTTAAATAGTCTTTTTCTCCTAAATATACCAGTATAAAGCAAAATTTTCGTAAGTAATTTGCTCCAACAGGCTCAACGCTAGAAAGCTAATTTTTTTATGCAGCCAATTTATGTGACTTCTCATGTACAAAACATTTACTTAGCAAAATTCTAAAACTTTCAATTTTTAGGGGAAGTAGATGCACCCTAACCTGCAGGTACAATCAAGCATGAAATTGAATTTAATAAGGTAAAATTTTGTATAAAACACAGGGTTTTATAAAACCTTAAACTTAAACTTAAAAAGTAAATAAAAAATAATTTTAGAGTTAATTCCGCTGTAAATTCATATGTCATTTGTTGAAATGTGGTGTATGATAAATAAAAAGAATGTTTTTATTTAGTTTGAAAAATCAACAAGTAACAGAATAACACTAAAAGTTCATTAAAATACATAGTATTTCATGCTATGATAAGGGTTTTCAAAACATTTTTTAAAAGGTATCGTTTCCAGAAAAATAAACTGTATGGCCTCCGACAAGATTGTTATAAAACTAGAATCACTTATAATCCCAGAAGCTTTTTTTATTCGTTTCCATCCTTTACTCCAAAGTATCTAGTTTAAGTTTTGAAAATTTCTATTTATTACCGGAACAGTACAAAAAAAAAAAGACAGTAGATGGCAACAATTCAACTTTCATCCTACAGTAGATGCAACTACTACATCAAAGAACATCGCACTAGACAACTATCACATCACAGTAGATAGAAACTCTACAACTATCACATCACAGTTGAGAAAAACACTACAACTATCACATCACAGTAGTTCGCAATTATAAAACTATCACATCATATGTGTTTTATAATTTTGATCAAACTTTGACAGAGGTTTTGAAAAACGTAGAATTAATTTAAAACTTAATAAGTATTCTTACAATCTCCAAAACGAAACTGCAAGAAGTTGAACTTAGTGCAAAAAGATCTACTGTGGTTTGATAGTTTTATTGTTGCGATTTACTGTGATGTGATAGTTGTAGTGTTTCATCTACTGCAGGGTTTCCCAAACTCGTTTACTAAATCGCCCCCTTTTCAGAAATTTGAAAAATAATCACCCCCTACGATTTTACAAAGTAGTTTTTTTCTTGAGTACAAAATTTTTAGCCAAAAAGTTATGTTTAAAGTGTAATTTTGTCTGGTACTTCTTTTGCACGCACTTTTGGGCTGTGTTCAAAGTAGTTTACAGGGCTTGAGAAAATAAGTTAAATTTGTTTTCTTATAAGCCCAGAAAAGTGTATAAAAATGCCTAATTATTTAAAAGCTATGTGTAATCTGTAATTAATCCTGTTTAAATATGAGTTGTTTTAAATCTAACCAAACGTTTAGCTTATTGGTGGACAACTTTTGTAGTCAACAATTCATGTTTACTAAAAAATATTTTCTAGTTTCAACTCGTTAAAAAAATGTAATTGCGGGCTGCATAATTTAAAACAATAACATATAAGACAAATAAAAATTTCGAACAAAATTTTAATAAAATGATTTAGTATTATTGTGATCTAAGAAATACTATTGTGAACTGAAAACCAAATTAAAAAGGTTTTTCAAATGTTTAGTATCAAAAAACTAAACTTTTTTATTTTGCACAAGTAGTTTTTAAATTACTTAGCGGGTCGAAATTTGACTGAATCTTAACCGTACGTTACCCATCTGAAATCTCAACTGAAACCTGACTTTATATTAATCTCTCATATAACGAGTTTCGAACATTTAGAAGTTAATACTAAGTAACTTAATTAAGCCGCACAAAACACTTAAATTATTTTATAAATAGGCATATTCTAAAACTACTATACTAGAGATTAAAAAACTATATTAGAATGAACAGTTTATTTTACACATAATAACATAAATATTAAAACATAATATCTGATCTAGTTTGAGGAAGTTTGACCGACTGGTTAATTATCTCAAATGAAAAGCGGTTACATCAACAGCTTCAGTTGATTCAGTAAAATTATCAATTTCAATGCTAAGATATATTACAAGCAAGTTAGTTATAAAGTTATAAATTTAATTTTTAATTTTTTATACTGTATGTTTCGTAGTAGAATACCATTAACTAGTATTTGACTTGGAATAACCTTTGGGAAACTAAACCTTAATTTTAACTTTTTTTTTTCTTAATTTAAATTAAAAAAAAAATCAAGTGTTTTACATTTAATTCTGTGAACAGAAAGTAGTCAATTAAAAAAATCTTAAATTAGGTTAAAATTTTGTTTTGTAACTGTAGAAGTCTTTTTGATGGCTTATTTAATACTGTTTAAAATTATTCTTTCATTAGTTATTAGACTATAATATCTTACCCGAAGAAAATAGTGAAAAACCAAAAGCAAGTGTTGAACTATTAAAATAAACAACACATTCTAATTGCTAATATATTAAAAATTAAGAAAAAAAACAGTTGTATTAATAGTTTAAAATTCCTTGATATATAGATTTTTTAAAAATAATAAAAAGTTAGAAAATTGAAGTGAGTTTAAGAATCTTTTATATGAAAAATTTGAAGTCATTGCAAATAGAGACCTCAAATCTATACTCTTTTAAAACCAAAAAAAAAGTTTTGAAATAAAAAGTTTAATAGTTATCAAGATTTTTTTTAATTATACAGATTTAACAAGTAATAAAAAAAATATGTAAAAAAAAATTGTATCTAATAAATACTTTAATCACTATACTATAAAAACTTTTAGTGTAATGTAAAACGACAAATATAAACTACAAAACTAACCAGGTCAAAATAAAACTATTAACATATTTAAAACATAAACCATTTAATAAATACATTAGACTTCCGCTTGAGTTCGCACTTTGAACAAAATCAAAAAGTGCAAGCTCAAAAGTTATTACTTTTTTTTTACAAAATGAAAAATTTAAATATGTTATATGCATTAACATTATGAATAAACATGAAATCAACTAAAAAATAAAACAAACATTCATTAAAAAACCTAAATCTATATAAGCAATTAATAATATGTATTTTTTTGTTCGATACTTAGTTAGTAATAGACTTTATTTAAGTTAAATTAAAAAATATAAGCTTGCACTTTTTTTTGGGTAAAAAGTGCGAACTCAAGAGGAAGTCTACCGTAATTAATATTTATTAGGTATTATGCATACCTGTTTTAGAATAAATAACCTAATAAACATTTTATTATACAAAGACTACTTAAATATAATACAAACCAGGTTAAAAAAGATGTGTTTTAAAAGATCAAATAAAATAAAAAAACTTTCATAAAATAATTTCTGCTACTGAAGTCTAATATACTGTGAAGGATGAGGTTTATGACTGCTTGCGAGTTTTTCTAATCTAATTCTTAATTAGTAAAATAAAGCTTCCTTTACAAACATTTATATTAGATTCTTTGCTTAATATGTTGATAACTGAACTGAAAGCTTTCTCAACAACATAGCTAAAAGGAAAAACTATAAACAACAATCTAAATTTTTTCAAATGATTTGATACTTTTGCTTTAGTTTTTGTTGAGTCCAAAAGCATTCAAATCGTTCTTTGGAAAAATTTATCTTTAGTTCAAGGCCAGTTTGTAAGTCTGAGAAGAATTATTGTAAGTCATTTAGTCCAAAAAGATCTGCTTTGAAGGAGTCCATATTTTTATCTATATAATAGCTTTTTTGTGTCAAATCGAAACTTTACTACTTTTTATGTTCACACTGTAAAAAAAATTTAAGATTTTTTAGGTTTTTTTTTGCCTAAGTTGTCAAAATCCAGGTTTTTCCAGGTTTCAAGGTAAATTGTCAACCCCGTAAAGATTTTTTCTTAGTCTGACTTTTCAAAAAAAATTGGAAATATCTTGAAGTGATAGTTAATAATAGATCACATAGACTTTTACAAACCATTTATGACTTTAAATAACATATATGTCAGGTTATAAAATGGTGAGAGGGATTCCGATCGTCTCTGATCTGTGTAACTGTTTAATAAGAAATGTATAAATGAAAATATGTAATTTACTTATAAGTAGGAGTCATAAGTACTTGATCTTTTTCTCTATATTTTACATAAACAAAATAAACTTTTTTGTTTAAGTTTTACCTTAGGGTCAAATATTTAAGCAAGTTAAAATTAGTAAAATAGCAAACTAAAATTAGTAAAATAGCTAGACAAAAAGTAAAAATTTTATGAGTGCCCAAAATTTTAAAGTTGCCCCCTTTTCGCCCCCTTACTAGTTATCGCCCACCCTTTTGCCCCCTTACTAATTATCGCCCCCGATTTATTAAAATCGCTCCCAGGGGGGCGATATCGCCCACTTTGGGAAACCCTGATCTACTGTGATGATATAGTTGTAGAGTTTCTATCTACTGTGATGTGATAGTTTTATTGGTGAGATCTACTGTAATTTAATAATTGTATTGTTGAGATTTACTGTGATATGATAGTTGTATCACAGCTAAAATTTAAATTTTGATTTATATCGATAAGTGAAATAATGTTAAAAAATGTATACTTGTAAGCAGAAATTAGTGACTACTCATACAAATTATAAATAAAGTGTTGTCTTGTAATTTTTTTCTAAAGTCTTGTAACTCTATTTTTCGAAAAGCTAATTACTATTTATACTAATATTTGTTTGTTTGCTACGGTTAGTTTATTTGTGTTAATGATATTATTATTCAAGTGCAATTAAGTAATATACCTCATTAGATACTACTGTTTTAGTTAATCCTAGCTAAGTAAGTTAATCAAATTTATGAACCACTATTACTTTCTACATTGCTTTACGCAATTAATCATTTTTTAAATACCTAATAATACAGGATAAAACTAGCGATATCGCGGACATATTTGTCAAGGTTAACTTTTTATTATAGACATATTTTAATAAGCGTATGTGCGTGACGACAGTAGATAATTGTTAATATAAAAATTAACCATTAAAACTGAACAACAGAGTTTCTAAAACATAAATGATGCAGTTTTATCTTTATTATGATTTTTAGTCTATACAAATGAGATGTATATACTCTAATTTTGGTAGCCTTATGCTGTTATGTACTTCATTAAAAGCTTTTTCTGCTTAAAAAAATTGTAAAAAAAAACTTTTAAATAAAATTAATTGCTGTTTTTTATGAAACTTTTCCATAAATTGATTTTATCATAGTTAAAAATACTAGTATAATTATTATTGGTAATCATCAATGATGCTGACATTTTTTTATTATCAAAGGTAATAATATACCCCCCATCAAATTTAATTATAGTGTTTATAAATAGTTAACCGAATAAAACCTATGATTATTTTTTATCATATTAACTGCTACAGCTACAAAAAGCATGGTTTATTTAAAGAAAAAGTCTAAAACTTACAGTTTTAGATAAACATTTAGATTTTTTATCAAATTTTATGTTTGGAAAATTTCAAATGTTAAGCAACTAAAAAACTCTAACTTTGTGGTGTATAATTTAGTTACACCTATTTCAACCTAAAAATAAGTATTTTAAATTTAAAGCATAGTAAGTTTAGAGTTTGTTATTAATTTTTTAACTCAAACCTGATTTGTTTTAGTTTTGTAAAACTCTCAATTAATTTTTATACTACATTTATGTTCGTTAATATCAAATATTTATTTGAATTAAATACACAAGTTGAATTTTAAACAAGCTTAAAAACAGATTTTATTAGTTTTTTATCGTAGCGGTGACATTTAATTCTCACTATGACATAGTAGATTGACAGTAATTATCTAAGTTTACCTTATACAGTAGATGCAATTTATTTAAAGCTGCTACATAAGGTGAAAATTTTTAGTTACAGTTGTAACTAAAGCTTAAGTTAGTTAGTCATCAGATGACCGAGTATAATTACTACAAACAGAATTGTTGTTTTGTGTCCATAGTTTAAATTATTTTAACAAGTTTGTTCTAAATGTTTGAGACAAGTTGTAAATTACAAACTAAAATGCACATATCTGAAGTATTTAACTCTTATTATTTTAAAAATAGTATTTTATTCGACGTTTGTGTGACGTCATCAAACATTTTTTAATAAATTTTTAAATTTTATCTTTTACAACTATTTAGCAATAATTTTTTTATAAAAACCAAAGTGTGATGTGTGTGTACAAGCATGTCTAATATGTTTAAATGTTTAGCACAATTTTTATAATTCTGTTAATAAAGTTTATAACTGTTTTATACTTTGTTTACGAATTTCTTCGGGACAAAAATTTATTTTCCCAGCAATATTCGTTACTGAAAACAAACAGTTTGATAGTTATTTACAGTTCAACTCTAAGTGTTGCGATAAAAAAATTGTAATGTTCTGCTTCTAAAAGTTATAAATGGTCTAAAAAAAAATGACGACTTTGCCAACTTGAATAACCAGTTAAGAACGTACTCATAATAAAATGCACTGAACGGAATATAATTCGGATTAATTTACTACAATTTAGCATTTATAAAGAATTCATGAAAAAAAAGCTTGCAATTCGTACGCCTTAACTAATTAACCAGGTATTTGAAATAAACAGTTAAGCAAAAGTTTAATATTTTTTTACAACGATTAAAAACTTTGTTCAAATATTCATTTCTGTTAATCAATCAAACACTAAACTTTCAGCTTACTTAAAGTTTTAAATCAAATTATTTATTTTTATTTAAACTTAGATATTAAAGTGCAACTAAATTTTTCATTTTAATTTTTTGTTAAGTCTTTTTAATAAAGATATAAAAATAGCAAATATATTTGAAGTTGTAGTCTTTTTAAGGTTTCTTTTATTATAACGGTACATATTTATAACCTAAGTGCACATCATATATATGGTTAAGTAAATTTTAATACATACTTAAAGTTTAAGTGTGCGTTTGTTAGTGACATAAGTTGGTAAGTAAAATGTAACGTTATAAGGCGTTAAATCCTGGAGATCCTGATAAGCTAAGCTTATCGGAATATATATCACAGATGTTCTTGTGCTAAAACTTTATTTCAACTAACGGCGTTTCACTGCTCTCAAATAAATTTAAGAACAGATCTACGGAGTCTATAAAATGTTAACACACATTAGAAAAAAAGCAGAAAAAAGCATGTATAATTATGTATAGTGTTTATCTAGGTAGTAACTATAAATGGACTTTATGGTTTAAAAACAAAGTTTGGGATAAAAGCATAAAATTATCTACAAAAAAAAAACAAATTTAATAAAAGTAGGCACTAACCTCAAAAAGCTCTAAGAATAGGCAGGTTTTAAAAATGAAAATTAAATTGAGTTGTGCAGAAATGTTACGTCATAATAATTTTAACAAATTGTTCAATAATTTATACAGCTTGAAAACATGAAGTATTAAACTTGCAAGTATATGTAAGTTTTGTGAAATAAATTAGTACATAAGTAGACAGAGTTATTTAAAGTAGAATCGTCGGTTATGGGGACAGATATTCGATAAATCTTGCCGCTTATTCAGAAGTAGGTCTTTATCTTCTGCTGCAATTACTGCTCTTTCTGTATTGCAAGTTGGTCAAATTCTACTTACTCCGTTGGATGCATGTTTTATCTTTGAAACAATACTCCACTCCATGTTTGGCTTTTTACCGTACCTGTGAAAAAAACTCCAGACATAATCCGATAAACGCGTGCTTTGTTTTTTATCCAGATAAAATTTATATCGGAAGTACAATAAAGTTAAAGTTGAAAGTAAGGGCCCAGATAAAATTTATATCGGAAGTACAATAAAGTTAAAGTTGAAAGTAAGGGCCTAGATAAAATTTATATCGGAAGTACAGCAGGTAGTTTCAAGGATAGATATGCTAATCATAAACATACTTTTAAAAATATAAATAAAAAACAAAGCACGCGTTTATCGGATTATGTCTGGAGTTTTTTTCACAGGTACGGTAAAAGGCCAAACATGGAGTGGAGTATTGTTTCAAAGATAAAACATGCATCCAACGGAGTAAGTAGAATTTGACCAACTTGCAGTACAGAAAGAGCAGTAATTGCAGCAGAAGATAAAGACCTACTTCTGAATAAGCGGCAAGATTTATCGAATATCTGTCCCCATAACCGACGATTCTACTTTAAATAACTCTGTCTACTTATGTACTAATTTATTTCACAAAACTTACATATACTTGCAAGTTTAATACTTCATGTTTTCAAGCTGTATAAATTATTGAACAATTTGTTAAAATTATTATGACGTAACATTTCTGCACAACTCAATTTAATTTTCATTTTTAAAACCTGCCTATTCTTAGAGCTTTTTGAGGTTAGTGCCTACTTTTATTAAATTTGTTTTTTTTTGTAGATAATTTTATAATTTTATGCTTTTATCCCAAACTTTGTTTTTAAACCATAAAGTCCATTTATAGTTACTACCTAGATAAACACTATACATAATTATACATGCTTTTTTCTGCTTTTTTTCTAATGTGTGTTAACATTTTATAGACTCCGTAGATCTGTTCTTAAATTTATTTGAGAGCAGTGAAACGCCGTTAGTTGAAATAAAGTTTTAGCACAAGAACATCTGTGATATAAGTTAGTAAGTAAATATTAATCACAAGTAAACATTTCAAATGATTTTTTATAATGAATGTTCAGTAAAATTATTCTTTTCAATAATGTTAAACTTAAGCTATTTGCTCTGATAAACAACTTTAAGGAAAATGTTATATTTGGTTAACAAGTATTTAATATCTTTACTGTTAACTAAAATATTATTAAAGCTAAGTTTTATTTGTAATTTTAACAGTAATATCGTCCTACCTATATACATCTTTTTTATTCGACAAGTTATTAAGTTATTTTTCAGTGCAATAAAAGAAAACAATTTTATATTATTGGTTAAAATATGTAAATAAGCTAAGTTCAAATAAAAACCTTAAGTCAAATTGTTTAGTAAAATTTTAAACACTAAAACTAAATTGTATATATAAGTTTTATTTTATAAACATAAACTACACAAAGTAAAAGAATTAAATTTAATCATAACATTGCTACCAGAAAAATCTTAGTTAGTCTTGGGTTTTGACAATAGTTCAAAAATAATAATATTTATAGAGTATAACACAGAAAATAAATAAACTAATAATATTATTTACTTTGTTTTATATTTAAATTTTTTCTATCTAAGTTAAACAAGTTTACAGTTATATTACTTCTATACTTTTACTCAGTTACATAACTTTGAAAATCAAATAGTTTACAATCTCGAGTTTTAAAATTCGTCTGAGATGACGAGCTATTACAAAAAGTTTTACCCATCTATAAACTTATCTTGCTTTGCTACGAAAATTTCAAACCGTGCTATAAGTCATACTATTACTCATTTACAAAATATAAAAGTGTATACCCTATCTTGTTTGTAATTCTGCTGAAATAAAAAACAAATAGAAAAAGTTACCTTTTTCTAAGCCTTCTTTCTTTGCTATGAAAATGTTACACTGCATCATAAATGATTTCTGAATAATAATGCCTTTAGTCTGATTTATATTGCCCTTTTATACAGGTTAAAATAAGAAGAATTCGTCTCAACATAAAATTCGATAACTACTTTTTTTATAAACTTAATTTTGAAGAAAAAACTTGTGTGTGATGTATCTCAGAAAATTATATTATTTATTTAGTTTTACTGTCCGAGTAAAAAAAAAACATAATACACCAAAAAATTAAAGTTTATTAAACGTCTACTGTATACATAAAAACCAGTGGTTTTTTTCGGTTTTGTTGTTTACAAATTTTTAGATAAAATCTGTTTGTTATTTATCATTGTACAAACGTCAGTAAGTAAACAAACATAATTCTGAAGATTATAAAGATTACACTATTTTACAGAATAAAGTAGTAATATCCGAGCAAGAAAAAACTTTTTTTAACACTATAATTCACTTATTTTTAAATTAGATAGAGCTATAATAATCAAATAATGAGGATTAAAAAACAAATCTTATTAATTGTTTTAGACTTTGTTATAACATATCCACAAACGATTTTAAATAGCTGAAGTTTAATAAGCTTATATAACTTACTATAAACAAACTTTGATTTTATCTTTACGTTTAGTAGTAAAATTATTTGTTTTAAGATCATAGAAAACAATTTTCTTCAAATCTTATTTTAATTTTTTTTTATTTGCCGATTCTTTATAAAGAGATGTAAAAAACTGTAATTAAAAAATCATTCATTATATGTCAATATAAGAAACTTTGTACTTAGACTAACTTGCGTAAATTTTATGATGTATGTAATTTTAAAAACTATATTGGCCTAATACAATATGTTCATTTATCACTTAAAACAAGATTATCATGCTTCACACACATGTTTTGCTGTTTAGTTAATTTTGAAACAATACAACCTCTAAATAAACGTGCAATAATATAATTTTCAAATATTTAACAATTTTTTTATTGGTATATAATAGTTAACAAAAACTATACTTATATTAAAAATACAAATGTTTTAATTGCCATGCAACTACTACTTAAACTTAGTTGTTAATTTAAAATTTAATTTAGTACTTTTTAAAAAAGTAAGTTAGCATTTCAACTACTTAATAGAACTATGTGTTTAGTAAACGTAAGACATCAGATAGATTTTATAATCTCTAACAAAATCAATTAGTTTTTGTGTACGGAATAAACACCTGTAAAAATCATAATAAAATTATAGATAAATAAATATTTTTTTTGTTTTTATATTTTCAGAGGCTTAGATATTTAACATCAAGTCTAAGTCTCTTTTTGCTAACAACTACTAACTTATTTTCAAGTAAATAGTTTTATAGATATTCAGATATAAAGTCCTCAGTATTATCTGTTAAGTAGATAATATAGCATTTTATAGCTAAATTATTTATTTAAATAGAATGTTGAAACTTTTTAGATTCATTAAACAAATTTTATAAAATTTAGTAGTTTTAGAAAAAAAAATTGTATAAAATAGTAACATTTAATTTACTTTACATTTATACGTAATCTTTAAAATTATCAAATGTTCGTTTAAACAATGATAAATAATTTTATATGTTCAATAAAAAGTGCTATTTATAAATCACAACTAGTTGTTTTTAGTTTATCGTTTACATATTTATTGAAAAAAAATTCTTTTATAATCTCCTTTTATAAAATTATTTCACTCTTTATCCATTTTGGTTTAATAATATTTAAAATAAATTAAGTAGTATTAGTTTTCAACTACAGTAACCTCTCGCTTATTTACGCACATTAAGTCCACAGAAAAAGTGCGTAAAGATATGAGAGATCATAAAGAAACGAGAGGTACCAAATATACTCACTAAAATGGCTGTTTTTTAATATTGCTTCTAGTTAAAAGCAGACTGGGCACTTTCCCACTTTTAACAATTTGATTACTTTATCTATAAACATGAAAACAACAGATAAAACTATACATATATTAAAAAAAGGATTTGAATTTCTATAAAATAATAATACGAGTAGAAATAATTTTACTATTTTAATAATAAGTAGAATTTATTTTTATCTTTAATATATGTAACATTTATATTGTAATATACATAGCAAATTTAATTTATAATTAAGCATTCCTTTACAATTATAAAACAATGTTTATTAATATATAATGCAAGACTGCTGTATTATTTCTTTGTGTTTTAAGCTCTCATTATTTCATTATCCTTTCTTTATAAAAAACAGTCATGTTTATTTTAGAATTTTGATTTAATCTCTTATTGTTTACAAAATTTCTGATATACTGAGGTATAAATAAATGTTTATCAATTAGTCAAGGAACATAAATTTACAAAGTCTAAAGATATAGAGAGGTGTGTTAGCATTCAAAAACATATTTTAATTTAAAAATATACATTAAACCTAATTTGTGCATAATTAAAAAAATAATATTTTTATTTTCTAATTTTATAGAATTCTGAAATGCGTAACAAAACGAGAGTGCGTAACGTCACGAGTGCGTAAAGATCCGAGAGGTTACTGTAATTCTTTTTTTACTTTTTAAATGTTTTAATGCTAATCGCAGTTATTTGAAGTTTATTGTAGTAATCAATAGAAATACTACCAAAACTTTTTCATAACACTATACATCTGTATTATTTAAACCTAAAAAGTTATGAAGTACCTAAAAATAGAAAACAAATAAAAAATAAATTATTATTTGTTATTTTTTAATGTTTAATAGTAATTTTTTACCGTTTAATTTTTCTTTTTATTTTGCTTTTATATAAGGTTGCTTTAATACAGTTTATTTACAACTATGACTTTTTTAGATTATATTAAGTTTAGAGTTATATGTACGTTTATTTTTTCTTTGACCTTACTTCGAATGTTATCTATGACAAGGTTAGTATATTATGACACTGAAAAAGAATATTTTCTAAACCTAAATAAAAAGAGATAATTCCCAGTTCACAACGGCTTAAAATTATGAAGATTTTTTAGTCAACTAATACGTATGATTTATTCTATAAATTATTTACAAATTTTAAGCAAGTATTTGTGTTTGATGCCAGTAAAAACATTTAAACTTTTTATAGGAAAAAAAAATATATATTAAAAAATTACATAACATATGTTATAGTTTTTTTTTCTATCTTATAGACTAAAAAACTGTATATCGTTTTTTTTTAGCTCCTAATCTTTTTTTTAACAACAGGTAATAATTTGAACTTATTGATTTTTCGTCTATATACTGTAGTGAGTAAAATAATTGTTTAACTAAAACACCGGTTACAAATTTTGATAAATATATATTTTAAGTTTTGAAAATATATTCTTAACTGCTTTTTTAAACAGTTATTGTTATAAAGCTATTATTATTAACACTTAAAATGTAAAATTCAAAGTTTTAGAAATCTTTTATAAATCCTTAGTTTATATTTTTACTACAGTTTTAGTAAAATAAACGTTTAAAAAAATGTGAAGTACACATTTAATTTGAAGAATAGAAAAATCTGTTTTCTTATCATTTTTTAAACATATACAGCTCATTTTATAACTTTAGTTTATATATTTTTGTAAGTGTTAATACTTATTTAACAAAAAAACATTCATTGTTTGACCAAAAAAAAAATAACAGTATTCATTTATGTGAGAAGAAATGATCTGAAATTGCGATAAAGATATAAAACAGCCTCAATAACATTTGATTGAGTGTTTCTTTTTGCAAAAACGTGAATGCATTGTACAATCTTTTTTGTGTTTTAGCAAATAGAAAAAAAAACTGCTAGTTTTAAATTTTCAATGTATTTGTTTTATTGAAACTCTTACTCTTGTTTTAAATCTTCTATAATTATCCATGGAATACAATCTTATGTTATTTTTATAACTTACTTCAAAGTTTGTAAATTAATAAAATTGAATGAAGTAGTTTTTATTTAAGTTGAAAAAATAGTATAGCGTAGTAACTAAGATAAATATCATAATGAAAAACATTGGTTACTAATCCATTATAAATAAAAGAATGCTTTGCTTCAACTTTTATTTATGAAATATAAACATTAGTTTAAAACATTTAAAATGTACGACGTTTTACAATAACTGAAGAATAACATTTTAATACTTGTACTTTATAAAATATCATGTTAGTTTTTTCTTAATTCTTGAAGAACTATTTTCAAGTATAAGTTAGTTCTTTTAGTTTTTTTTTACTTTTAAATTATTAGACTAAATTACATTCTTTTGTTTTTGTTAGAAAGTTAACTGTACAATTTCTGTTTAAAACAAGTTAAAATTATTAAAAAAACGTTAAATAATTAATACAACTTTAACTTAAAAGAATACAGATATCATAAAAAAGCGTTTGTCGTTAATATAATACTAGCATACAAATTATAAAGACTTATTATGTTTTAGAGTAAAAGTTAATATTTAATATAGAATTAATGTATAATAGTATTAAGTAATATGTTATATATTTTATTTTAATTAAATCAATTCATTTTATTAATTTCAATAATCAATTAAAAATCATAGCAATTAAGTGTTTTTAATAGTTTTTATAAACTGTTAGTTTATTTATTTAGTAAAACTATTTTGTTCTCTGCGCTTTTAAATTTTATATACTTACAAATTATAATTAATCAGGTTGTTTGTTTTGTTGTAGATTTTCTTTACAGTCTAAAAATACTTTTTCAGGCCAATATTTTTTTGCAATAACGATCCCGCAGGTTAAATTAAAACACCAACAAAAAACTAACTAAATAAAGTTATAAAATGGATTTACGAAATATTAATTTTAAATCAAAAACTTTGTTGTAGATTTAACTTTGGCGTTTCAATTAGAATCTACAGGTACAATCCAGCATACAACTAATATTTAAATAATAAAACTTTGATCTTATCAAAGAGTTATAGTTTTTCTCTGTTACTTGATTCTTTTGGGATTACTGGAAAAGTTTCTAAATAATTTTTCACTTTTTTTCAAATGGTTTTTTTTACAAGAAGGATCTGACAATTCGAGTTTAAGTTTAACTCCTGTTCTGCTTGTGTTATCGTTTTTTCCTTTGCATTGATAGTTAAATTTCTCTTTACCATAAAATCTGAGCCGAGAAAAGCAAAAGGGTTGTTTGATTCTATTACATAAAACTTGTGAGGTAAACTTTGTTGTAGACTAATATTGACATTTAGAGTTGTAAATCCTAGAGCTTTCATATCATTTTCCAAGACGTTCCAAATTTCAGGTACTAATTCATACAACTAATATTTATCTATCTATATCTTCATCGTTCTTCATCGTTCTATATCTTCATATGAACTAATTAATCCCTTAGAAATAATCGAATGTTGTAAATTGATATCAAACAAGTAAGGTATTTTATTATATTTATCAGTAATAACTAGTAGTTTGGTACTTATATTTGACTTTGTTTCACAGATTACTTCATTCTCTCGAAATTTGCTATATTTTCTTTTTGGTTCAGTTGACTTTTGTTTAAGTTTTTCGTTAAGTGTTTTATAGGTTGAGCACGAACTCGCCTCTTTGATTCTTATTGATTTATCTTCACATGTGCACTCTAATTTTCCTTTTTCCAACCTTTCTTCTATAAATAGTTCTTTTTTTACCATTGCTGGTTTTTGCTTAAAATATTTTATTTTATTTTCAACAATTTTTTTGTACATTTTACATTGCGGGCCTTCACAATTTTTAACTTTCTCACCAAAACGAACATGATAGCGACATCTATTAAGGTTTTTATTACTAAAATTACTTAGATGTTGTCTATAGTCTTTTGAGTACTTGTTTATGTTTTGATTAGGTTGCGAATAATTTTCATTTCGGTTTTGAGGAAATGTCCTTTTAAATTTATTTTCAACTTATATTGGTTGTTTGATTTTTTACTATTATAACTGATTTTCAAATCAGTTAGGGCTTGTTCAAGAATCCACATAAGACGGTTCTTAAACTTCTTGATAGGAAGTTCAAAGTCTTTTTTTAGAATTTTACTCGCCCATTTGGGACTATAATTAATAGTAAGATGTTTGTAGAGGTCATCTGGCGAGCAAGTAAGACTTCTCGATACCAACTTATGAATGTCTTTAAAAGTTGGAGTATGACTCCAAATAGGTGGAGGTTTGTGTATACCCGGTAAGCATGGTGTCATGCTTAAGATTTCTTGTTTGAAACAGACAAAGCTAGATGGTTTACCAATTTTTACATAAAAAAGTATATCATTAATTGGCCATATTCTGATTATGACTTCAAACTGAGTTGTATCATCAAAAATGCCCTGGCTTTTACACTGAAGCTCAAACAATTTGAACTCCTCTCTCGGATTTTTTCCTTTAATTTTCCTAAACATTCGCTATGGAAAACGCCTTGAATTTGTTGCTTTGTGGAAGTTTTGATTCTCGGGCGAAGATTCTTGATTTTGATGAAGATTGAAAGAGATATGATTGTCATTAGTCTGATTCGAATCTGTATAACAATTGGTAATTTTGTTCACTTTATTTTGTAGAATGTCGATCTGTCGTTTAAGCTGCTCGATATTTGAATTACTGCCGTAAAAGTGACTTGAATTTTTCTCATTTGATTGATCAAATCTTAAGTTAGAATTTAGGTTTTTTTGATGGAAATATGGTCGTGAAAAACTGTCTAACGATGTACTTATTGGACTCACGGATGTAGTAGGGATTATTTGTGTTACAGTTGTTACTTGGTAACTGGATATTTGTGATGTTCTTGTGTTTAGGGAGTCTTGAAGGAACGTAGAATTGTTGGCAGCCGTTGTTTTGGTCATCATATATTTACTGGCTGAAGGCGAGTCTGTCAAGTTTATTTGTGAATTAAATTAATTAACTGAACTTACCTCAGTATTTGTAGGGATATTGAGTGATTGAGAATTCAGTAAAGAAATTGTTTTTAAAATAGTATTAAATCTTTATTCTATTAGTTTATTACTTTTTTCTACTAATTTAGTTAATTCGTTTATTTTTTTAGTGTTGTCTTCAGTGGCTGGCGGATGGTTGCTGCGGAGGACGCTAATATTGTTACCCAGACTAGGAGCCTCACTGATTTCCTTCGAAATTGCCTCGGTCTCAGGCTCGACAATCTCATCAGATTCCAGGTTAGCAGTAGTCTCGGAACAACTCATTTCGGTGCACGAATGTGTGCGTGACACTTTCAAGACTAATGCCTTTTATAGGGGTTTTAAGGACATATATATATAATTTATATAACTAAATATAATAAAACTAAGTAATGTTGTTTTAATATGTACAAATAAACGCAATGACAGCTCACAATAAGTCTAAACACTTAAAGCTAACAATTAGAAGGAAAATGTGCTCTGGATTCCCTCCTTGACGTGTCACTGGTCTCCGGTCGCTCAGTTTCTGGCACTCGACGTTGGTCCGTCTCGTTTACAGAATCTTGATGAACGTGGCTTGATCTTCTTTCGTTTCTTTTCCGTAATCGGAGCGTGGCGATAAAATACAATATAAATAGGCACGATGATATAAATATGTATAAATATTACAATACAAGTACAATAGTAAGTAGATACGATAATATAAATATGTATAAATATTACGACAAAATTATTTAAAAGTACGAAAACAACTTGTTCATAGAAGTGTAGCTAAGGTTGACGCCACAGTCTGTGTGGGCTTGCTCGATAAGATGAATGTTCAATTTTGTTTCCTTGCACGCTGGGGACTCAATCGTGGAATTCAGTGTTCAAATTGATCCAGTGAAGTTGTCTGCTACAGTATGCGTAGGCTTATGAGTATGGCACGTTAACAACTCAAATCGAGTTGTTCGCCCCGTCGACGTTGGTGAATAAGAAGGTTTTCTCGGGTTTCATCTAGCTTTTCCAAGATGGCGATTATGTTGGGAGCGCCAAGAGAAGATTTTCCCAATGATTAGCTAGCTTTTCCAAGATGGCGGCTAACGCTCAAATTTGCGAGCAGCAGAGTGTCGCTTCGTGCTTGTTTCGAGGTAAATGACCTGCTTCACGCTCTGATTGGGCGTATTTATAGTTTTTCGATTCTTTTTCTAGAATTTCCGATAATCACGCGATCTCTCATTTGATTCTCTTATTTTCCTGGACTTTGGACTGTAGATCACTTGATTTCTCATTTGATTCTCTCATTTTCTCTTAGCCACACCCATAAACAAGCTATTTCCAGTTTAATCAAGAAATCGAAGACAAAAATCATTTTAACTAGCACTTATCTTGTTTGTAAAAAATATTTTTTTTTGGAATTAGTTTTACTATATTTATTTGTTGTTTTTTTTAAAGGAAAAATATAATATCAAGTGATTAACATTAATTTCTTCAAATTATCAAAATTTTGACACAAGGCAAAATAAGATTTTGCATAAGTGTCCTACAAACACTAACATCGATATTTGTTACATTTATAGCAGTTTGACTATATAAGCATTTGTAAGGTTTTTAAAACATTTATGATAAATGTTGCTTATTAAAATGCACAACTTTATTCACAACTTATTTGAAAATTTTTCTTATTTTTAACTTCAAATGGAAATAATAAAGTTTATATGGTTTAACAAGTCTTAATGTAATATTACTCAACTTTAAAACTTATCTTACTTAGCTGTTTATAATTGCATTGTAGTTAAATTATTTAGATTTTTATTATGGATTTTGATTTACACTACTTGTTTATATCAAGTTATAATTGCTCAAAAAAACTGAAGCTGGTGTAAGTTAACTACTGTTTTATGTATACTTAATTTTTAAGAAAGCATTTGTTTGTGACGTGTAAAAAAATTTAAAACATTTAATTGATTTTAATGCTCTAAAAATGAAGCATAATGTTCTCAACTAAAATTAAAATAATTTTTGAAATTAGTTACTGTATAGTTAAAATACATGTGTTTTTAATTTTAATAAAATAAATTTATAAATAAAAAACAATATCTATAAGTTCTGTTTTCTTAAAAACTTAAAACTTAATTAAGTAATAATTTTTGTGACATAATAAACAAAACTCTTTTTTAGTGATGCAGTTAAAGTTAAACAACAAACTGAAGTTATCATAAGAACTAACGCGTATAAATATAAGTTTTGATGCATTACTTAACATATAACAGTATTCATTCGTACAAAGTCTACATAATAATAGTATAATGAGTCCTGTTATCTGGGACTATTTTTCTAAAATAATCATACACTACATAAATTTTTAAGCTTTTAACACAGTATATCATAGAATAATTTAAACCATTCATTATTATAAAACTTAAATATTATTATTTTTAAATATATAACAAGTTGCATATTTATCTTTATTTCAGGTTTTTTGGAAGTAAACACGTGAGGCGTAGCGTGGCGAGGAACCTCATAAAAAAGAATGTATTAGCTTAATCCTTTAAAAATTTACTTAATAGATAACAGTATTTATTCGTACAATTGTTGACTGTAGAATCGTATGATGAGTCATGTTATCGGTGACTATTATCAAAATAAATGACAAACTTTACATTTTTAAAAGTTTTTTAAACAGTTTATATTAAAAGTATTTCAACCTTTAACTAAATGTAAAAAAAAAATATATCAATACTTTTAATTAAATAACAACTTACATAGGTATTTTTAGTTTAGCGTTTTTGAAAGTAAATAAAATGTCTAAGAAGGGTTTTGATCGAGAATAAGAATGTTTATTATCACTTTTAAATAAATAAAGCTATTTTTACTAATTAACTTAATTTAAATTTAACTCAGTTGATTCAGTAAACTCAATGAAAAAGTTATCAAATTGTTTAATTTACTCGTAATACTTGTTAAAGAACTTTATTCTGATCTTCTATTAAAATAGCTTAGATAAGTGAGTTTTTGATAAAAATCATTTCTAAAACTTAGAGGTTAGACTTTACTTTACAAACAGATACAAAATCAGACTTGTAATAACAAAGTTATTTAATGTAGTTGTTTGCATAAAGTTTTAATTTTTTTTCTAAACATTCATGAATATTGAGCGATTTAAACCATTTGATCTAAAACAATATTACTTGTTATTGTTTAAATATTTGTAACAGCATATCACATGTCGCGATAAATGAACATTTTAATAACTGTTTGTTCTAATATTCAATCGGAACTATAATTTATTAAGTCTACTTAGCAACGAATTTGCTAGAATCTTTTACGTAAAGAACTGCTAATACTGAATCTAAGTTTCTTTTTTTATTTAACATGAAACATTATAGTCAAAAAATTGTGTGACAAATAGGTTATTCTAATCTTACAACAGTAAAAGCTTTCAAACTTGTAGTTTAGAATCATTTCGATTTGAAAAACTACTCAAGCATGGCTTTTTGATAAAAATGTTTTCTTTTTAACTTTTTGTTTATGAAAACCCTGACAAGTTTTGTGAAATTGCTAGTGGGTTTCAAACTGTAACCGGCAGCCCCAATAAATTCTTAACCTGAGAATTAACTTTGAAAATTTTTAGCTAGCTTTTTAAGTTCAAGTTGGCTCCTAGATTATCAAAACTTAGTTATTTTATATTTTAGAGGTAATTAAGCTTTTATGTATGTTAGCTTCGTTGATAGTTTTGCTTTAAGGTTTAAAATTATTTTTTTAAACTTAACGTCGGAAATAACATAATAAGAAAAAAGTGTGAGGCTTAATGTACTTAACTTTATAATTTTTTATTTTCACAAAAAATGGTAACAATTATGCTTTTTAAAAGTTATTAAAAAAAAAGTTTTAGTTTTTGTCAATATTCTGGCGTTTAAATGAACTTATTTAGAACACTAAAATAATTGAATATTTAAATTAAACAAATCTTTTAGTAGTCAAAGATAAAATTTTAATTCATTCTTTCAAACTTATCGATTTATTTAGTTGTATAATTTAAAACAATAAGTAAATACTCATTTACTAAAAACTTTTACATGTAGTTACTTATATTAGTTATTAATTCAAATTTTAAATCAATATTATAACACCAGTTTAAAATGATAGTCATTATAATTTACTTCAAATTTTAAATGTTTATTACTAACTTAAGTGTTGTACCTTTTTTTTTTAATAAATAAAAGTATTCTGCTCAAAACTAGAAATACTTATTTTTTGAAAATATATCAACATAGCTTTATTTTAAATTAAATTAAAAAGTTATTGAAATTTCTGAATTAATAAAAAGACTCATGAATAAGTTTGTTTCTTCTAATAAAATTATACTACTAATTCTTGTGATTTTTTTTTATAAGTAATAGTTTCAACTACTAGTTTAAGTTGAGCTTTAGTAAAATTAGTTTTGTTGTAATAACGAATTAAGTTGCTCAATAATACTTTAGTATAAAAGTCGAAACCAATTAAATAACAAAAAGAAAGAAGTATATTTTTAACTTTATGGTAAATTACTACAACTATGAATAAAAACAAACTGTTTGTTATACGTACACTAAAACTTTGTACTTTTCACTTTTGAAACTAAAAAACTTATAGAAATGATTGTAAACAATATAATGTACAATTAAATAAAGATAGTCACCACAATATTGATTTAAACTTATAAATTTTTTCATGTTAACTTAAAACTAAAATAAAAATTATTAGTTTTATTTTAACACCAAATAAAATCTTTTTTTTACATTGAATAAAACATATCTCTAAAAATGCAATAAATTATTTTAATGTTGTATATATTATTATTATCTATACTTGTATGAAGTTATGCTGAAATATGTTTTCTTTAAAGATTACTTTATATTTATATACACATTTTAAAGTTATTAACCAACTTATACAAAATTAAACTGTATGTGTTGTTTAACTTTACAGACTTAAATAGAAACGTTAGACCTAAAGGGCTTGAAAGTAACGAAATTAATAAAAGATAAAAACTAGTATTTAGTAACTTATTTATAAAAAAAAGTTTATTTTAAAACTAGAAATTTTAGGATTGTATTTAAAAAATTTTATCTTTTTTAGTTGTACGCAGTACAACTTTTAAAATGAAAAGTTCGTCGAACACAAAAAATCTTAATCGTAGTGTAACATTCACTGATCATTGACAATATACTTTAAACTTTAGCGAATGTTTGTGGGTTGAATTTATTGCGTAAGCAGAAGTTTTAAAATACTTAGTTGATGTTAGTTGTAATTATCGCATATAGATTACCAAAAGTGAAAAATAGATATATGTAAAGTGCTAATAAATAATTACCTTTAATTATAATAAACGGAAAACTTGTTGAATAATTTTTTGGTTATAGTTTTTGTATAAATGATTTTAATTCTTATTTTAGTTTAAGTTAAGTTAGCATTTTAAATAATTTGTTATTTACATTTATTTTAGTTAGTTTTACATATAATTAGGTTTGTTTTTAGTTTAATTATTATTTGTAAACATTTTTCTCTAGTAAAATAAATTTTGTTTTTATTTTAGCAAGGAGCAGTAAGTTATGTTATTTAAATTTCTTAGTTTTAATTAATAGTTAAAATTCAATAAATAAATATATATATACATATTATTTTGTAACATTAAAATATTTTTAGTTAGTCAAAATAGTCAGTTTCGTTTGTATAAGGATGCTATAAAAAATAAAATAGTTGGTTTTATTTAAAACTAAGTTTAATCAACTTTACTTTAGTTTATTTTAAACAAATAACGCTTATTCAGCTTTAGTTTAACTTTTTTATATAAAAACTTCATGTTGTTTAGGGTTATTTTGTAAAATGAAGACATTATTAGCTGGTATAGACAACATTTAAAAAAAATCAGTTTTTTTAGATGCAAACTTTGTTTTATACATATTGGGTCATTTAAATAATTAAACGCAAAATTCTACTCAGTTAAAATGCGATGAAATTAATAACAATTTAATATTTGCTGAAATCCACTAAAATTACGAAATATTAGTGTTAAAACATTTTTATTTGTAATATTTGGGTATTGTATTTCGAAGAAGCTTTAATATTTGAAAAAATTATAGAAGTAAATAAAATCATAAAAAAGTTTATTAATTTTTTTGTTTATTTTAAGTAGTAAAAATTATTATTTGTATTAAACTAGTAGCATAAAAAATGTTAATTTTTGTTACTATCATAGTTGTTCAAAAATTCATTGATAAGTTAAATTTAAGAATTTTTATTTTATAAATGTAGTATTTTAACTATTGTTTGAACATTCAAACAATAGTTTATGTGAAGTTTATCATTTGTTTATTAATATTTAGTCGTGAATATTAATTTACTAATTCATTAACTTCTAATTTATATAAAACATAAAGTTTCTGAAATCAAATATTCATTTATCAATAAAAGTTATAAAAATATATAAAAAAGTAAATCAGATAGAAAAATTAGTGATAAAAAATAGATTTCTGTCGTATGTATACGAATTTTAAAGCTCGTCAAATACCTAATGACTTATATAATTAATTTAATTTTTAATTTTTTAAATAATCAATTTTTTTTCATAAAAATATTTTGCATTTGCATAATTTAGCATTTGCAAGCTATTTCGTATGACTTTAGTAGAAACTAAAATAAATTTTGAAAGTTAGTAAAAAGCATAGCTTAATTATTAAAATTTCATAGTTATTGGTAATTAAACAAAAAA